>NW_027506015.1:37500-113544 GCF_021521415.1 Bidens hawaiensis | reverse complement strand
AATGTGGTACAATCGTTTGTGTGATTATTTGATAAGCAAAGGATACACAAATAATCTTATTTGTCCATGTGTCTTCATCAAGAAGACAACATCAGGATATGTGATCATAGCTGTGTATGTTGATGATCTAAATTTAATTGGGACACAAAAAGAAATTAATGAAGCAATTGCTCTTTTAAAGAAAGAATTCGAAATAAAAGATCTTCGAAAAACCAAATATTGTCTTGGTTTACAAATTGAGCATATGCATAATGGGATACTTGTGCATCAGTCAACTTATACTGAGAAACTCTTAAAACGTTTCAATATGGACAAAGCAAACCCTTTAAGAACACCAATGGTTGTTAGATCACTCAATGTTGACAATGATCCATTTCGTCCTTGCGAAGATAATGAAGAGATTCTTGGTCCCGAAGTACCATACCTCAGTGCAATTGGAGCACTTATGTATCTTACTAACTGTACAAGACCTGACATTTCTTTTGCAGTTAACTTATTGGCAAGATTCAGTTCATCCCCTACTAAAAGACATTGGAATGGCATTAAACATATTTTTCGGTATCTAAAAGGAACTGCTGATTTAGGTTTATTTTATCTTAACAATTCAAAAGAAGGGTTAGTTGGTTATGCAGATGCAGGTTATTTATATGATCCCCATAAAGCAAAATCTCAAACTGGATACGTATTTAAGAATGGAGGAACTGCGATTTCATGGCATTCTCAGAATCAAACACTCATTGCAACATCTTGAAATCATGCTGAAGTCATTGCATTGCATGAAGCTTCAAGAGAATGTGTATGGTTAAGATCTATGTCATGACACATATTGATTTCTTGTGGACTAGAGAAAGATCGAATTCCAACTCCTATCTATGAAGATAATGCAGCTTGTGTATCGCAAATGAAGGAAGGATATATCAAAAGTGACAGAACAAAACATATACCACCAAGATACTTTGAGTATACTCGAGACCTTAATAAAGACAATCAGGTTGAGATGAGATATGTCCAGTCCAGCAACAACTCAGCTGATCTTTTCACAAAAGCACTTCCCACAGCAACATTCAGGAAACATGTTCATGATATTGGCATGCGCCATGTACGAACAATGTAACAACCTGCAATATGAGGGGGAGCTATATACTGCACTCTCTTTCCCTTAGCTAAAGTTTTTTCCCATTGGATTTTTCTTTAACAAGGTTTTTAATGAGGCACTACTTAAAGACCCCGAAGTTTTGAAAAAGTGTCATCCAAGGGGGAGTGTTGTGAAACCACCGACGACCTTGCAAGTTGTATGTCACTTTTGTCAAAAGTTTTGGCCACATGAACACTCCACATATTTCAAATGTCTGAGATTTGTCCCCTGTATATTTTACCTTTTGTGTAGTATAAATACTGCTTCGATGGAAATGAAATATCACCCCAGTACACTTCTCATATATTTACTTATTTCTATCATATCCAATATTCTTACAATTACGGTAATATTATAACACAATCAATACTATGAAAAACTACCTTAAATAGTTTGTTTGAACTTTTTCATATCTAGTGAACCTGCTAGATGGCTAGATATCTTTTCCAAAATCAATCATTTGTTTTATTTGCCACCAAACGTATATTTGCCACCACACAAAAGTAGCTACCATACAAGTTACTACCACCGTATAAGACTTGAGTTTTGTACTTTATTAAGTTGAATATATTTTTATGGTCATGATATTGTGGGCCAACAGCTGACATCAAGATCTCGTGGTCGTATCGAATTTGATATCTTGAACCGTTGAATCTGATTGGAGTTCGTGTATTTTGGATAGCGGTGTTTTGTTGTTTTATATATGTATCCTTCATTGTCTATATTTATGGAAAATTCTCAAAATAAGCGTTTATAAAAACGTTTTGTAGGTTTTAAGTGTCATTTGCAAGAAATTCTCAAAATAGGTATTATAATCTAGTCGTGACAAGTAGTTTGTATAACCAATTAAAACTTAACACGTGTCTTTAAACTAACCATAACGAGCAGATTCACTAACCATTTACTCGTCACGACTAAATAAGTTTAATGCCTCGTAATCAACGCTCACAAGTTATTTATAAGTCTTTAGTCGCGATGAGTAGATTGTAAGGTTAAACTAGTCGCGAAGAGTTAACTAATAATAAACTACTCGTGTAGGGAATGTAAACCAAGTAAACTAGTCGTCGCGACTAAAGGACTTATGAATTAGTGAATTACTCGTGGGCGTTGATTACGAGGCATGAAACTTATTTAGTCGTGACGAGTAAATAATTAGTGAACATGCTCGTTACGGTTAGTTTAAGAGCACGTGGCAAAATTTAACTGTTCTACAAACTAATCGAGTGTAATAAAAAACTACTCCTCACGACAAGTTTATAATACATATTTTGGGAATTTCTTGCAAATGACACCTAAAACTCTTAAAAACATTTCATAAACGCTTATTTTAGGAATTTACCCTTATTGTTAACCATTTTGTATACATAAAAAAAATTGTATATAGTTTGGTTGGTGATTCCTAATGCAATTATATACATAAGACTTAAAGAGGAAGTTGGCATCATAGATTTGTTTTGGTTAGTATTGTTGATAAACATAATATCTTTGTCTGGTGGAAACAAGATTTACGTATGTGATGTAGTGGCTTTACTAGTTTGAAACAATTTAATCATGTTCGAGTGAAAATTTTAAATTCTAAATGGTTACGCTTGGGTTGTATTAAAGTTAACGGTTGTCGGTCCCCGGCAACAACGTCAAAATTTGATCAGTGTCGAAGGGTGGTCAAAGATAAGAGATTTTCAATCCTATTCACCTTAATTAGCTAGGACATGTAAGAAGTCAAACTACGAGAGAGTCTGCCGTTGGGGATATGATTAATTAAGTGATCAATTGATTGATTATAAAGATTATGTTTGGAATGTTGATCACACTAACAAATTTGGATTTGAAAACAAGACAAATAGTAAACACTTATACGAGTTGTAGTAATTAATAAAAGAGATTCACACCCCGGTTTCAAGCAAGTAATCATTCTGACCTATTCATGTTACTAAACAATCTCTGATAAATAACTGATACATGAAGTCAGCACAAAATAATCGATTTAGGTATTTAGCCGAATTTGAAGTCCTTCGCATGTCGCTAAGGATTTTTCTTAGTTTGTTGTGTGTCGTGGCGTTCAAGATACTTGACCCCGTGTTTTTCAATAACTAGCTCCCTCGCATGTCACAAGGAACTTACTTCAACTCTCTATGTATGCACATATTTTACCTAATCTTCCCAAGACTTCATAACATGCACGTAAACGCTTCCAAATATATCTTTAATGTACATAATCTGAAAATCAAAAAGCATGTATAAAGTACCTTAGTTATAACTAAAAACTTAATAAAATTAATAAAATAGACTGATCAAACACGCGAAAGATAACCGATCATAACACACGAAACACTACATATCTCAAATGAAAACGTATACAAATTTTCCCAATCCAGTCCCACTAAGTTCCCCTGATTTTTATCCAAAGAAAACCGTGCCTTTTGATGCCTTCCTATAGGTAGGACAATCAATTCGGATCTTATCGTGTTCAAAAGGTTAGAAACAACACGCTTAACACAAGTATCAAACATAGATACAACATGTTTAACTATTTATATGTCATGGTTGTAACACAGTTTTAAGTTTCAAATACCAATAAGGAAAAATGAAGAAACCTAGTTTACTAATTTCAAATATTTAAAAAATAGAAAAGTCACATAAAATATTTGTTAATTTACATGTCTTATCGTGTTTTAAACAGACATGCAATTGACAACTCTTTTTTCTTAACGGCCAACAAATAGAATTGTCTACGTACTTCGTACGGGGTGACCCAATGGCAAAAGGCCACCGCCAGCTGGCCCAACTCAGCCGCACGAAGCCCTTAAGCGCCTCTAAGTTATCTCTAGTTACGTAGAAAACACACCCACCCGAAGGCCACTGGTGGTAAAACTCGAACGCCCTCAGGATCGAACTGAAGATTACAAAAATCACTGACTTCCTTTATTAAGCCACCAACGTCTCCTCCAAAATATTATTAGTAAGGTTTAAACTTAGGTCTCCATTAAAAAACAACCTACTTCACCACACCACATTGAAAAGGACACACAATTGAGAACTCTATCTTTAGGTTGCTAATTTACACCTTTATTTGCTAACATATATTGACAGCACTATAGCAGCATATTCAATTTTCATTAATACTTTAATAGCACTGTAGCAACATATATAGCACTACAGCAGAACATATACCGGTAACTAGGGATGGGTGACATTAATTTCGTTACATAGCCACATGACTATGCATGTATATTCAATTTTCATTAATTGGGTTGAGAATGTACGAGGACCAGCTAGCTGGTATGAAACTTTAAATATATTTTAGTTTCTCACTTTCTCACTATAATATTGAAAAGTTTAAGCTCTATTTATATGCAGGGTTTGTGGAACAGGGAAAACAAGTTAGGGTTTTAAGCCTACGCTTAAAAGGCCACCAAGTTTAAAAAAAAATTATATATAAATATATATATTATAATGGGTAAACTAAACTTAAAGTAATGTCTTGGTGTGGTGGTAGACTTGGTTGTTATGAAAGTATAAGTTATTAGTTCATAACTTGTAATAAGCAAAATTTATTTTATTAACAGTTGTCATGAAAAAGCCCAAAAAATCGTGTTTTGATTTAGGCCTCCACATTCGTTGAGCCGGCCTTGTTTATATGATGAAGTTTTAGTTTGATTTAACAAAAATAAAAATAAATGCAAGGTAATCTATATATAATATAAAATTTTAGAAAGTAACTTGGTCTATAAATACTTGCTATATGTTTCACTTTCCAATATACATTTGTTGAGTGTGTGTGACAAAACAAAGCTTCATGGGTTCTAATCACGAGAACAAGCCACATGCACTATGCATACCAATCCCAGTACAAGGCCACATTAAACCAATGTTACAACTAGCCAAACTCCTACACTCCAAAGGCTTTCTTATCACCTTTGTTAACACCGAGTTTAACCACCAACGTCTTCAGAGATCTCAGGGCTCTGAAGCCGTTGGTGGCCTCCCTACCTTCCGGTTCGAGACCATTCCTGACGGTCTTCCACCGCCACATAACCTCGATGCCACCCAAGATGTCCCATCTCTAGCAAGGGCCATTGAAGAAAACTTTTTGGGTCCATTTAAAAGTTTGATCACTAAAGTTAATGCTACTTATTCACCGGTAACTTGTATAGTGGCTGATGTGCTTATGGGCTTCACACATGCTGCGGCTTCGGAATTCGGTGTCCAGAGTTTTGTTTATGGACTAGTGGAGCTGGTTCATTCTTGTGTTTTGATCAGTATCCCAATCTTGTGGAGAAGGGATTGATGCCCCTTAAAGGTAATTAACGAATTTACTATGTTAGTGGCTCGTGTAACACACTGGTGAAAAATATAGAAAACGTCAAATATACGTACGTAAGTTACATAACGAACGTTATAATTTTATAAATTATAAGGTATTACATAATGAATATTAAAAATAATTGAAACTTATTGTATTTGTATACGTATATACAAATAAGTTAGAATTTAAATAATCTAAAACTTACTGCTTTTTTACTGTTAATAATTTAACACAAATAAATGTGATATTTATTGTTTAGTTTTACATAAAGTCTAAATACATGTGATATTTATTGTTTAGTTTTACATAAAGTCTAAAGTTAGAAATAGACTTTGTCAAACGGTACTAAGGTAGACAAAATGGTATTTTGTTTCACATAAAATCCAAATTCAGAGACTTTATCAAAGGTATAGAAAAAAAGGTTTTGTCTTACATTAAATGTAATGTTTTTTTTTTATTAAATATAGATAAAAGCTATTGATAGAATTGCTAGAGTATGGGGATAACCTATCTAGTATAATCTCACTTGTAACATAAACTATTGATAGGGTTAGGAATTGTGTGATAAAGCAAACTTTACCTCGAGTAAAAGAGATACTGATAGGTTGTTCCCGATGACACCCGCTGCTCCAAAAACCAACTTTTGTTTTGAAAAGATCTTCACCTTTTCTTATTTTTCAAGTGTAGGAGAAAAACAACCATCAGGACTAACAATCATCCTAAAGTGTTAGTGGTAAAACTTATCATCGATCACGTCCAAATCGTCCATAATCCTAACCAACATATGCTAATCCATGTCCAACATATTCAACAAAACTCATCATCGGTCATGTCCTCAAAGAGATGCAAATCTAACAAATAATGTCTAATCCAACCATCCCATGTCATTTTGGTTTGTCTAACACCCCCCACCCCCCGGTTGCACCAACCTGCTTTGAACACGACAAGCTACACCATTGTCTATAACCCCGTCACTATAAACAAACGATCCTAAATAATGGAATCTAGTTACATGTGGAACAATCAGGCCTTCAATAATAATATGGGTATCCTCCTTGACGTTTGCACCACTTGTTTTAGAGCGAGTTTATTTATCTTTTAACCTTTATGCTCAAATGTTGCAAGCCATGGGTTGTGCCATGGATTAAACTAGACAACTCAAAACTACAAAATGGTCTCCGTATGGAAAAGGTCTCAACAAATATTTTTTTTATTTTTTATTTTTAATAAACTATCACCTACCAAACAAGTCCATTTTCACCCTTATTTCTTAGGCAATTAGGAATGCCTATGATAACGGAATAATACACTTACCAAACACGTCCATTATCATTTATCACCCTTATTTCTTAGGCAATTTGGAATCCTATGATAAAAGTGGAAGACAACTTAGATTGTTCATCAGTTAACTTAATAAATTAAAACAAAAAAATATTACTTTATTCATTAGAAACTATAATTAACAACGCCATAAAACTATAAATAAATAAATTTACAAAGGAAAAATTCTGAAAACAATGTTGGGATATTTTCTAATTTGTATATAGTAGAATATTAACACGACACAATCACTAGCCTGGTCTGGTACTAAAATGGTTATGGGTTCTAGTCTAAATTAAGACATGTTGAAAATATTAGTTGTTCAAAGAAAAAAAAAAGAATGTTAACATGGCTTTTTGAAGTTAATCATTTGTCTCTTATATGCAGATCCGAGTTATTTAGTAAATGGCTATCTGGATACAGTTCAAGATTCTATACCCGCGATGCAAGGCATACGTCTAAAAGATATCCCTCCTTGGATTAGATATATCCACCCTGGGGATGAATACATGGTTCAGTTTTTTAACTCACAAATAGAGAAAGCAAAACTAGCTTCTGCCATATTTTTCAACACGTTTGATGAACTCGATGGTGATATTTTGGACGCGGTCTCATCTAAGTATGCTCCATGCTACGGAATTGGCCCTTTACATCTACTCGAGAATAATATTGTAGACAAAAGTGTAGAATCGTTTAAATCAAGCCTTTGGAAAGAATATTCGGAATGTGTAAAATGGCTAGACTCAAAAGAACCAAATTCGGTTGTTTATGTGAACTTTGGTAGCATTTCGGTTTTGACATCTCAATAACTAGTTGAGTTTGGATGGGGACTAGCGAAAAGTACATGTTCGTTTTTGTGGATAATTTGCCCTGACCTCGTGATTGATGAGTCAGCTGTTCTTCCACATGATTTGTTGGACGAGATTGGTGATAGAGGGTTGTTGGCGGGTTGGTGCCCCCAAGAGAAAGTGCTTAACCACCCGTCAATAGGAGGGTTTTTAACACACAGTGGATGGAACTCGACTGTTGAGAGCATTTCTAGTGGAGTGCCAATGATTTGTTGGCCGTTTTTTGGGGATCAACAACCGAATTGTTGGTTGGGTTGCAACAAATGGGGTATATGCATGGAGATTGACAACAATGTAAAGAGTGATGAGGTTCAAAAGCTAGTGATTGAGTTGATGAAAGGAGACAAAGGTAATTTGATGAGGAAGAAAGTTATTGAGTTGAAGAATAAAGCTAAGGAAGCATGTGATATTCCTTTTGGGTCATCAGTGACTAATATGGAGAAGATAGTTCATCTTATGCAAAATACTTCTAAATAAATTGTCTAGTTTCTTATGCATGTATTGTACTTGGTATAATGTAAAAGTGATCATTAACAAAAAATGAACATCATGAACTTTCTCGGATTGAAATGCTAAAAATCTTTTTGTTTTCTTTTTTTTTTGTTTTAATGTTAAGGAGGTGTTTGAGATTGCTTATTTTAAGCAACTTATGACTTATTAACTTTTAAAAAAAGGTGTTTGTCATTGTGCGTTATTGCGAGAGGATAAGTTAATAAATTACAAAGTTGTAACTTATTAACTTATGGAAAAAGCTATAAAGAGATAAAATAAGGAATCCCAAACACCCCCTAAGTAGAGGTGCACATACCGGTTTAAAACCCAAAACCGGTTTAGTTTGGTTAACAAAAGTTAAAAACCAGTTTATGGTCGATTTTTATTTGGGTTGAAACCGGTTTTTTGACCAGGTTATGATCGGTTTCGATTCGGGTTTTGACTAGTTTCGGTTCAGTTAACCGGTTACGGTGGAGAAACTGACAAACCGGTTCCAAACCTACGTTTTCAATCGGTTCCAAACCGGTTTCTACATTATCGGTTTCAAATCGTTTCCATTTTCAGGTCAATTCGGTTAACCGGTTCTTTTGCCGACCTCTGTGTTAAGTGTTGGAAGTTGCTTTGTAATCGAATTTGGTGGTTTCACTTTCATGTTCCATTTTTGGAAATGTGTTAGACTAGAAATATTGAAGAGTAAAGAATTTCACAATTTAATTGGGCTTGTCTTGATCAAGGGAGCATTGTAAGAATTTCTAAAAAATGTGAAGAGCCCAAATGAATTTTCAACCCAATTAAAAAAAATCAATGAGAAATGCCTCCCCCCCCCTACCAACCAAAAGGGGGGGGGGGATTCCCAAAATGATTCAAAAGTGGAGAGAGAAAAAAATGATCCTAATTAAGTCAAGATTCTCAAAATAATCCAATAAATATGTACTGAGGCGACGAGTTGGGAAAATAAACGACAAGATTTTTAACCAATCAAAAGGTGACATGTGTAAAGATTCTGATACACCAGACGAGATTTTTAAAAATCTCGTCTTTTCCGTCCCTATTTTTAACTTAATTAACTTTTTAAAAAACCGTCTCTCCAGACGGTTTTTTTATGTTTCTCGTCTGGTCCGTTCATATTAATTATTTCTTGAGATTTGAGCTTTTTTTAATTTCGTCTTGGTAGACGCATTTTGATTGAATTTCGTCTTCCAAGTTCATATTCCAAAGTTTCTTATCTGGTGGTTATAAATGTTTATATATCGTCTGGATCGATAGGATTTTTCGTATTCTGTCTTGACCGACAATGTCTTTTATTATTCCGTCTAATCCGACGGTATTTTTAATTAAGTTTTAGGTAGACCCCCGCTTTCCTAAATTAAACTATCAACTTCTTCAAGTATTGATTCATCTTCATCTTCATGTTCTTCCTTTTTATCTTCAAGTTCTTTAGGTATTTGAACTCGGTTTAATTAAATCTTTAATATGTTACCTTTCTTGACACAACATGTTATTCCTATGATTATGTAACATTTCCGGTGTAGATGACGGTGTTGTGACTCGAGTATGATTTAAGGTGCACAATGAAAGATTGTCCATTGCTGACTTCAAGGTTTTGCAGAATGTATACGAAGAATATGTTGTATGTGTGTGAGTTGTGATTTTACAATTGAGTAATTAGTAACTAGCTTCAAGTATTTGATTCATATTCCTTTTTATCTTCAAGTACTTGAACTTACAAGATAATAAACTTTGGAATATAAACTTGAAAGACGAAATTCAATCAAAATGCATCTACCAAGACGAAATTAAAAAAACTCAAATCTCAAGAAAAAATTAATATGAACGGACCAGACAAGAAACATAAAAAAACCGTCTGGAGAGATGGTTTTTTAAAAAGTTAATTAAGTTAAAAATATGGTCGGAACAGACGAGATTTTTAAAAATCTCGTCTAGTGTGTCAGAACCTTTACACATGTCACATTTTGATTGGTTAAAAAATCTCGTCGTTTATTTTCCCAACTCGTCGCCTCCGTACATATTTATTGGGTTGTTTTGGGAATTTTGACATAATTAGGATTCTTTTTTTTTTCTCTCTTGTTTTGGATCATTTTGAGAATTTGCCCAAAAAAATCGTTTTATGTATCTGTCTCTGGGTGTAGCGGGTGCGTTGCCGGTAGTTGGTGTTTCAAATTTGTATTTTTCGTCCCTATGGTTTCATTTCACTTGCAATTAAACTCGAACTCACTAACTCTGTTAAGTCTGGTCGTTAAACCTATCAGCGTGCTCCTCACATGAGTGGTAGTTTTGTCACTTTTCTCCCCAAATAAACCCTAGATTTAACGCTAGTGGGTTTAACGGCCAGAATTAACGGGGTTAGTATGATCGGGTTAAACTGCAAATAAAATGAAACCACAGATGCGAAAATTACAAATTTGAAACTATTGGACTAAAATCACAGTTTTGGACAGGCCACAATAACGAAAACCGCAATTAATCTAAAATTAATAACAACGTTTAACAAAGTATTTTTGAAGTATTTACAAAGAAGTTATTCGTTTTTTAAGCAAGTGAACGCATTTGTTTAATAAGCAAGTTGAAATATTTTACAAATCTAAGATCTATTTTACGACAACATTGTCACGACTGTTATAATACTTCCACTAAATCATAACAAGATTAACATTAATATAGAAAATAATTAGAAAGAGAGTAAAGAAATTTTTATTGCAGGGATGATATTTTACTCCTTACACACATGCATATTTATAATACTACAATGCAGACATGTACGTATAGTTGGTTTGAAATATGTGTGCATCCACATGACTTTTACTTGCAAGACTATCCAAAATAATTCATTGAATCATAACACTCCCCCTTGGATGACACTTTTCAAACTTCGGGGTTTTGAAGTACTGTCTCATTAAAAACCTTGCTAAAGGAAAACCCAATGGGAAAAAACTTTAGCTAAGGGAAAAAGAGTGCAGTATGTAGCTCCCCCTCAAATTGCAGGTCGTTACATTGTTCGTACATGGCGCATGCCAATATCATGAACATGTTTCCTGAATGTTGCTGTGGGAAGTGCTTTTGTGAAAAAATCAGCTGAGTTGTTGCTGGACTGGACATATCTCATTTCAACCTGATTGTCTTTAATAAGGTCTCGAGTATACTCAAAGTATCTTGGTGGTATATGCTTTGTTCTGTCACTTTTGATATATCCTTCCTTCATTTGCGAGACACAAGCTGCATTATCTTCATAGATAGGAGTTGGAATTCGATCTTTCTCTAGTCCACAAGAAATCAATATGTGTCGTGACATAGATCTTAACCATACACATTCTCTTAAAGCTTCATGCAATGCAATGACTTCAGCATGATTTGAAGATGTTGCAATGAGTGTTTGTTTCCGAGAACGCCATGAAATCGCAGTTCCTCCATTCTTAAATACATATCCAGTTTGAGATTTTGCTTTATGGGGATCAGATAAATAACCTGCATCTGCATAACCAACTAACCCTTCTTTTGAATCGTTAGGATAAAATAAACCTAAATCAACAGTTCCTTTTAAATACCAAAAAATATGTTTAATGCCATTCCAATGTCTTTTAGTAAGGGATGAACTGAATCTTGCCAATAAATTAACTGCAAAAGAAATGTCAGGTCTTGTACAGTTAGTAAGATACATAAGTGCTCCAATTGCACTAAGGTATGGTACTTCGGGACCAAGAATCTCTTCATTATCTTCGCAAGGACGAAATGGATCATTGTCAACATTGAGTGATCTAACAACCATCGGTGTGCTTAAAGGATTTGCTTTGTCCATATTGAAACGTTTTAAGAGTTTCTCAGTATAAGTTGACTGATGCACAAGTATCCCATTATGCATATGCTCAATTTGTAAACCAAGACAATATTTGGTTTTTCCAAGATCTTTCATTTCGAATTCTTTCTTTAAAAGAGCAATTGCTTCATTAATTTCTTTTTGTGTCCCAATTAAATTTAGATCGTCAACATACACAGCTATGACCACATATCCTGATGTTGTCTTCTTGATGAAGACACATGGACAAATAAGATTATTTGTGTATCCTTTGCTTATCAAATAATCACTCAAACGATTGTAACACATCCTTCCAGATTGTTTCAGTCCATACAAGGATCTTTGTAATTTGATGGAATACATTTCCTTAGGCTTTGAGCTTATTGCATCGGGGAGTTTAAATCCTTCGGGAATTTTCATATAGATGTCACTATCTAGTGATCCATACAATTAAGCTGTGACAACATCCATAAGGCGCATCTCTAAATTTGTAAGGCCCCGAACCCGGTGACCTTACTTTAGCGTCGGATTTACTCATAAACACAGTTCTTCAAATCAGAGTTTATTAAAACTTTTCGCGGAATATAAAACATCAATCATTTGTTACAAACATTAAATCTTTTCTTTGATACCATAACACAAAACTTTATATTTAAAACATCTTTTCTTCTTTCTTCAGATGCCAGCCGTTCAATCCATGCCGTGTGTCATCCTCATGTTAACTCTATAATCAGCTCACCTGCGTGCATACTAAAAGTCAGCTACGCTGAGTGAGTTCTAGTTAATCGAACGCCATACAATACATACACATACATACATATCTGTAGATACATATCCATACTTCACTAGTTACCCTTCTGTTCTACATACATACTTGCTACCATACATACATACATATCTACAATCACTAACCTCAGTCTACCGAGAGTACGTTCATAGTTCACCGTCTATACCTGTACTCAAGGTCGTGAACACGTACAAGGTTCGCAGTCCTTACCTATGTTCACCATTTATGGTACGTACAAGGATCGCGGTCCTTCCCTATACCATAGTACATCCACAACACGTACAAGGTTCGCAGTCCTTCCCTATGTTGCAACCTAATTCATAGCACGTACGAGGTTCGCAGTCCTCCCCTATGCTACAAAATCAGCACGTATAAGGTTCGCAGTCCTTTCCTATGCTGAAATACATCCACAACACGTACAAGGTTCGCAGTCCTTCCCTATGTTGCAACCTAATTCATAGCACGTACGAGGTTCGCAGTCCTCCCCTATGCTACAAATACAGCACGTATAAGGTTCACAGTCCTTTCCTATGCTGACGCCTATCTACATTACGTATAAGGTTCGCAGTCCTTATCTACGTTTACATATATCATCTACTTCACGTATAAGGCTCGCAGTCCTTAACTACGCCATCACCAGCCGAGTCTATGTCCGACAGAAGCTAGAGGGATTTGCCATCCTAACTTACTATGTCGAACGTAGAACTCACATGCCATTCGTGTACCTATGTACACATACTTACATTACAACATAAGAACACTCTAGGCATTCTTTACCTCATTCATTTAACAACCATACCCCTTGTCGTTACGTGCAATATCCGAAGATCGTTCACGCCCCGACAAGTATTCATTTGAAATATTCATACATCTTCGATATATAATATTCGTACCTTTATTTTTAACCTGACAGTACGCGCAATATCCGAAGATCGTTCGCGTACCGACAAACAATCATTCATATCTATCACACATATCACATATGACATACACTTATCATTTAGGATAAATGTATTAACAACACATCGAGTATGCACACAGCCCTGAAAACATAACAAGGAATGGGGCTAGAAACTCACCTGAACACGGTTACGTTCACCGTTAATCGTAATCCCTTTCTTCAGCTGTGCACGGCTGACTGTATAACAAGTACACGTATCAAACAACTATCACTACTCATATCACCTTTCCAGTCTTAACTACTACCCACCACGAACGGGGGTCCGGGGGCAGCGCCCCTGGCAGCGGGGTCTAGGGGCGGCAGCCCCTAGCAGGGTCCAAGGGGCAGAGCCCCTGGCTGGGGTCGAGCTGCCAGGTCAGCTTGGAAAAATTTTATTTCCATTAACTGTCTTAACACATTTTTCATTAGATTTTTAATTTATTTTCTAAACGAACTTGGCTTTAGGCGAAGTTAAACCTCAGGCGAACTTGTCATCAGGCGAAGTTAAACCTCAGGCGAACTTAGCTTTAGGCGAAGTTAAACCTCAGGCGAACTTAGCTTTAGGCGAAGTTAAACCTCAGGCGAACTTGTCATCAGGCGAACTTAAACCTCAGGCGAACTTAGCTTGCAGGCGAAGTTCATCAGGCGAACTTAGCTTGCAGGCGAAGTTCATCGCTTGAAGGCGAAGTTGCCCAGATGAAGGCGAAGTTGCCCAGATGAAGGCGAAGTTGCCCAGACAGCCTGCTGTTTGGTTTCTGTCCAACATTTCGAGCGATTTTAACACCCCCGCTATGGTTCAATATCACCCACTACGCTACCCGACCATTTTTGGTCGTTTATACACTAAAAAGCTTGGATCTTTAAACTTCAAAGATCAAGAATCATACCTTTTTGAGCTTGTTTGGATCTTGTTTACTTGCTAATCACACTAATCTCTCTCTCTCTCTCTCTCTCTCTGATCTCGGTCTTCTCTCGTCCCGGCCGCCGGCGAAGTTGGTGGTGTGTGTGTGTTTTGGAGTGTTAGGGAGTTTGGTGAAAATGAAGATATTTTGGGTTTAGGGGATATTTATATCCCTTAGATCCCATTCTCATTTAACCCATCTCAATTAATCTAAGTCCATAACCCATATCCATTACCCAACGCTAGCCCGACCTATACCAACTCCTACTCTATTTATTTATTTCCCGATAACCCGAGTAAACTTTCCCTCTATTATTAAGTAATATAATTAATATCATTTTGGAAATTTCGGGATGTTACAAAATTTTTAGAGACTGCTAAGCTGATTAAATATCTAAACGTAATAGCATCCATGACAGGAGAATACGTTTCTTCATAGTCAATTCCTGGCCTTTGAGAAAAACCTTGAGCTACAAGTCTTGCTTTATATCTTGTAACTTCATTTTTCTCATTTCGTTTTCTCACAAAAACCCATTTATATCCTACAGGTTTCATTGACTTTGGTGTAATGACAATAGGTCCAAAAACCTTTCGATTGTTTAGTGAGTTTAATTCAGCTTGCATAGCATCTTTCCATTTGTTTCAATCTTGTCGATTTTTACAATCATCTACAGATTTTGGTTCAGGGTCATCATTTTCTTCCATGATATCGCTTGCCACAGAATAAGAAAATATATCATCAATATTTTCCATTTCATCTCGATCCCACATTATATGTGATTTACCATAGTTTATTGACAATTATTTATTGGAATCATTTATTTCTTCCTGAGGAAATGTTATATCATTTATTCTTTCCTGAGGGAAGGTTTTGTCAATCATTCCTTCCTTAGGGTCAGTATCCTTCTCAGAACCCTTTCTTTTTCGAGGATTTTTATCCTTTGAACCGATTGGCCTTCCACGTTTTAAACGTTTTTGAGATTCATGAGGTGCATTATTATGGTTTTGCTTGCTTGGAATCTCAACTCGAGCTGGAGCATTAGCAGCTGGTATATGAGATTTAGTTACCCTGTTTATATCAGTAAATGCATCAGGTAACTGATTTGCAATTTCTTGTAGATGTATTGTTTTTTGAACCTCTGTCTCACTTTGTTTTGATCTTGGGTCTAGGTGTAACAATGATGGCACACACCATGATATATCTCTTTCTTGCTTTTTCATTTCTCCCCCTAATGTCGGGAACATTGTCTCGTTAAAATGACAATCAGCAAAACGTGCTGTAAATACATCACCTGTTAAAGGTTCAAGGTATCTTATGATGGAAGATGTTTCATATCCAACATATATTCCCAACCTTCTTTGGGGACCCATTTTTGTGCGTTGTGGTGGTGCAATAGGAACATACACAGCACAACCAAAAATTCTAAGATGAGAGATATTTGGCTCATTTCCATAAACAAGTTGTGTGGGAGAGTATTTATGATTTGCACTTGTCTGACGCGGATTAATGATCCAGCATGCATAATTGCATGGCCCCAAATAGAAACAGGGAGTTTTGTCCTCATTATTAATGGTCTAGCTATTAGCTGTAGGCGTTTGATCAACGACTCGGCTAAGCCATTTTGTGTGTGTACATGAGCAACAGGGTGTTCTACAACAATACCCACAGACATGCAATAATCATCAAAAGCATGTGATGTAAATTCTCCCGCATTATCAAGCCTTACTCTTTTAATGGTATAATCCGGAAAATGTGCACGTAATTTGATAATTTGAGCAAGAAATTTTGCAAAAGCAACATTACGAGTCGATAATAAAGAGATATTAGACCATCTGCTGGATGCGTCTATTAAGACCATGAAGTATCTAAATGGTCCACATGGTAGATGAATTGGTCCACATATGTCACCTTGAATTCTTTCAAGAAACATTGGTGTTTCTTTATCGACTTTTAATGGCGAAGGCCTTGTAATTAATTTTCCAAGAGAACAAGATGTACATTGAGGCATTTTATCTATTTTATGGATCTTTTGACCTTTCAGTGGATGCCCATGTGTATTTTCAATGATTCTTTTCATCATTGTGGATCCTGAATGGCCTAATCTGTCATGCCATAAGTTTATGATACCAGAATCGCAACAATTTTCTTTGACTGCCATATGTGCTTGAGGCACATTTATATATGTATAATGCAAACCAGAATGGAGCATTGGCAATTTTTCCAATATTTGATCTTTGCTTATGATATGCAAATATTTTTCATTACTAACAGTCCTTGACTGAGTATCATATCCATTATGATATATGTTTCTGAAACTCAACAAATTTCTTGTTGATTTTGGGGAAAATAAAGCATTTTCTATTTTGAGCTTTGTACCATTTGGTAATGCTAAATTAGCTTTTCCCACTCCTTCTATCAAGTTTGTAGGACCTGATATTGTATTGATGATCCCTTTTGTTGGTTTCAGTTTATAAAAATATTTTTTAGATCTAAGTATAGTATGCGTGGCTCCACTATCCGCTATACATATATCTTCTTCATTTGTTTGATCTTGTGCTCCGGTGATTTTCATTTTAAATCTTGAAAAATATTAAGAAAGAAAAAATAAGTGTATAACGAAGACATATGATATTTTAATAAGAACTTTATTTAATTGAAACCCAAGTAGTACATGAAAGAGGAACTACATAATTAAAGATAATGAGAACACACTTAATAACTGCATCTAATTATAGTAGTCAAGCAACTTTGTTTCAAAGTTCTACCCCAAAGTCTTCAACGCTCAGCTCAGCATTGATATTATTAAAGTTATCAACATGGTTCACTTCTTTCTCTTTTCCTTTTAGAGAGGCTTGGTACAGTTCACACAGATATGGAGCTGTGCGACAAGCCTTTGCCCAGTGGTTTGTACTTCCACATCTAAAACATGAAGTGCCATTGTTTTCGGACCTACCAGCTTCATTCCATTTATTTTGGTGGTTGGAATTGGTATTGTGTGGGACATGATAATCATTGGCTCTCTGGTTACGACCACGGCCACGACCACGACCGTAAGAGTTATTGTTCCATTTGAATGGATGCTTACGATCATTAAAATGCCTTTTGTCAAAATGACCACGTCCACGTCCACGGCCTCGTCCTCGACTTTGTTCCCATTTATGAGCAGAATTTTTATGAGAACTTTTGTGAGCAACATGTGCTTCTGGTATGGCTAATGAACCCGTGGGACGAGATTGATGATTTTTCATCAATAATTCATTATTTTTCTCTGCTACAAGGAGTAATGCATTTAGATCAGAGTATCTCTTAAAATTCTGCAAACGATAATGTGTTTGCAAGTTTATATTTGATGCATGAAACGTGGAGAAAGTTTTCTCTAACTTTTCTTCCTCTGTTACGGGATACCCACAAAATTCTAGCTTTGAACAAATTCGGTATAAAGCAGATGTGTAATCATTTACCCTCTTAAAATCTTGGAACCTAAGACTGTTCCATTCATCTCTAGAAGTAGGAAGTAAAACTTCCTTTAGATGACCGAATCCGCTTTTCAAATCTTCCCATATCATATATGGGTTATCATAATTAAAATACTCATGCTGTAGTAATTCATCAATATGTTTATGGATGAAAACATCAGCTCTTGCTTTATCCTGGTCAGAGCAATCATTGTATTCTTGGATTGCGTCTAACACATCCATAGATTTTAAATGTCTTTTTACATTTGCTGTCCAAGACATATAATTTTCTCCAGAAATGTTGAGTGCAGGGAATTCGAGTTTTGCTATATTTGACATTTTGTTGCTAAACATAATAGAGCAAATAATAAGATAAATATTAGAATCCATATATATCAATCAACAGTGAGATACAATACATTGGTAGAGCTATAAACATATAAAAGAAAAAGAAAATGCCGAAATCTTCAGATGGGAGATTAAAAATTAGAATGAGAAGTAGTATAAGCATTATAGTGACCAACATCAAAACCGGGTGAATCATTTTAAGAATTTTATCTTGGATAAATTTAATAAGAAGAATGTTTGTTGTAAATGAAATGGGGTTAATGATTGGTTATTTATAGTGAAAATTTATAACCCTTTTATAACGGTTATATTACCGTTTATGACGGTAACATTACCGTTTGCGTGTGTGTATATATAATATATAATATTAATTATTTAAAGTAAGATAATAAATAAGATATTAAATACAGTTTATTTTATAAAATATATAATTAGTATGCACAATAATAATAATAGAATTGTTAGTGTAAATAAATCTAACTTCTAAATGAGATATTAGTGTGCATATATAAATAAAAGTTAGAATAGTTATCAAATTTTAATAACAATGTTTATACACATTATTGCTATTACTCAGTATATTAGTTAGTATATGTATATGCATAGATATATATCTAATGTACATAATTAAAGAAGTGTTTATGATGCTTATGTAGGTACCTTTGTGTCTATTACCTTTCTTGGTTAGGATATAAGCGGCTCGTGCTGATAACGTGTTATAATACTTCCACTAAATCATAACAAGATTAACATTAATATAGAAAATAATTAGAAAGAGAGTAAAGAAATTTTTATTGCAGGGATGATATTTTACTCCTTACACACATGCATATTTATAATACTACAATGCAGACATGTACGTATAGTTGGTTTGAAATATGTGTGCATCCACATGCCTTTTACTTGCAAGACTATCCAAAATAATTCATTGAATCATAACAACGACATGATTATTTTATATATCCTTATACTTTTATATTGATTTTAATTTTAAAAGGTCAACCATTGCATATGTACCTTTTCAAGTTCTTTATAAATGTTAAACTATATGATTTTAATAATGTTTTTTTCTAGTCTAAAAAATATTGCACCCAAGCTGTCGGGGATTAAAGTAACATTCTTGTACAATTCATGGAAAAAATTTTGATAGGTGGTGAAAATTCTTAAAATAGTCTTTTAATTTAAGAAGATTTTAAATTTGTCTCTCCAAAATCGTTTTCTATATTTGGCCCTCTTCTAATGCATCGCCGGTCATGTGTTAGGTAGTCCCGTCGATGAGTTAGCTAACACATAGTCAGCGATGTGTTAGGCTTCCAAACACATAGTCGATGATGTGTTAGGCCTCCAAACACATAGTCAAATATGTGTTAACCTTTTGTTTATTTTTTAATATTATATTATCATAACTAGTTTTACTTATATTTGGTTTTCTTTTATAACATTAAATATAGAAAGTTTTATATAATTTCGAATGTACCGATGAGACATGTTTTTTTTTTATATACGAATCTAGATAAACTTACACCAAACCGAGGGGTGTTAAATTAATATCAAAATGCTCTATAAAATTTGACCCGACATGGTTTTAAAAAAATATTATGTCAACATGTAGATAAAAAACACGTCTCAACGGTAAATTCGAAAGTACATAAAACTTTATATATTAAAAGTTATGAAAGAAAATAAAATATAAGTAAAACTAGTTATGATAATATAGTATTAAAAAACAAACAAAAAAGCTAAACGCATCTTTAACCCTATATTTGGATAGCTAACACATCTTTGTGTTTAGAGGTCTAACACATCATCGACTATGTGTTTGGAAGCCTAACACATTGTTGACTATGTGTTAGCTAACTCGTCGGCTAGACTACCTAACACATCGCCTGCGATGCGTTAGAATGTGGACAAATCTGGAAAAACAATTTTGAGGGGACAAATTTAGAACCTCTCACCATAAATGAATTGTTTTGGGAATTTCCCTTTTTTTCATGAGGAGATAGGGTGCTAACAAACTCGACACTATTAGATGTCATGATATATAGAACTCACCATAAAAGTGTGATCTCTTGTCCATTTTTCAAAACCAACATCGACCAGAGTAATCATGACGAAAGCGACGATTAGTACTATAACACTCATTAGAGTTATAAGCTCTATAATAGAAGCGTAGCGTTGATAAAGATTAAAAAATCTTTTTTTAGTGATTGAATGTTACATAAAAAAACAAAACTAGTAAGAAACTAAAAACTGACAAAAACCACAAATAAATTCACACCAATCATCTCATTCTAGGGATGCTATTTTTTTCCTATGCTTAACCCACAAGAAACTTACGCCTCGGGTCTCTTTAGTTACCTTGCTAATGGAAGTTTTTCAATTATTGAAAATGGCGTCATTTCGAGCATACCAATAAACTAACAATAAGTAAGGATCACCATATGAACATGTCTTCTTACCAAATCAATGTGTATATGTCTTCATAAGAATAGTTAAGATTACACGTCTTCATAATATTTGTTGTTTGGTCTTGTATCACCACCACCACTTAGCAATAAGGCTAATATTAATATCCCATTATCCCCCAAGCTACTAATTCCGAGCCCACCATTTTTCTTTGGAGCTGTGACCTGATCCCAATAAACCCATTAATTTTTCGTTTTATCCTTCGAGTCGTCCCATATAATAAAGATATGATTTAGGTGCACAATCATGGTACATTGTTTTTTTTTTCGTGAAAAAATGACACGTAATTTTCATGTTCATGCACCTACGTGGTGATTGTGGTATATTTCTCTAGTTCGAAGCATAGCTTTCATAATTATGCCCGTACATGAGAATGCAAATTATACGACCTCCTGGTGACAAGATGTCTCTCTCTATTTTATAGGTCGATAATTTAAATCACGCATGAAAGTATAAGTGGACAATATGAGTAGATTATGAGAAGTTAAAAAAAAAAGTTGTTAATTTTGTTGGTGAAATGGATCTTTTGCTCATATTTTAATATCTTTAACAACTCAACAATGGTAGATCAGTAGATGTACCTTCTTTCAAGTTGTTTATTACATAAATGTTTAATTGGTTTTACCTTCCTAACATCTTTAAAATATTCACTTTATAATTTTAATAATACTTTCTTAAACTCCACTGATTAAAATATATAATTGTTTATACAATGGGTAGTTTCATAGTACATTCTTTAATAGAATGACCTATTTGCCAATGAGCTTCCGGGTTCTTTTTCATTGGGCCTTTAGCATGAGCGAGTTTTATTATAATTCTCGGTGTCGGCTGCCCACCTCAAAAAAAGATTTCATTATTACACCTGTGTGAAAATTGTTATCGCCCCTTGTAAAATTTTGTAATTGCCCACCTTAAACTTTTGAAACCATTGAGAAAAAGGTAAATAAGTATCCTTCAGATTTTTTTTTTTTATGTATGAAAAGAGTTGCGGGAGTTGAAATGAAGACTTGGAGAGTTATATGAAGAAGATGGTATGTAGATAAGTATACATTTGTAATTAAACCTACTCAGTAAAAGTTTATTGGCCAGTGTCACCGGATTAATCTTATCAAATCAATAATAATAATTGAAACCAATGCTTCTATTTTACTAGTTTTCTAGTTTATTTAATTTAAAAAAATATTCAAATTTTTAAATCTGATTACTATTTTACTTTTTTGTTTTTTAAACTTTGCACTAGTAAAAACTGTTTATATACTAAGAAATATGCATAGTTACACTATAACCCTAAACTATTGTCATTTTGTACCGGTAAAAGATTTATTATTATATTGTGAGAAAATATACTGTAACATCCTACTTTCGGTTATATTAATAAAATAAAGTTCGTTTATTTTATAGCGGGTGGTTATCGGTTTAGTTGAATAGAATACGAGATGGACTTGTATTGGGTAAATGGATATGGGTTATGGACTTGGGTATGGAGGAATGAAGGAAAGACCATGGGCTTAAGCCCATGATAAAAAATATATATACCCTTAAATCCTCCATTTAATTCACTTACACATATCCCTTACACCATCCAAAACACACACTTAAGATTCTCTCTCTAGTTCTCTCTCTCTAAACCGATATCAAGAAGGAAACCGAGAACCGACCCGAGGTAATGATAGTATTGTATTGTATGAGCTTAACCCGTTAGATATAGTTGCGAAACGACGAGCCGACACCGTTTAACCGTTTAAATCACGAGATCCGGGTGGAATCGGGTATAAACCGAACCTATGATGAGCTTAGGGATCACCCTGGCTCAGATCTGGATCGAACGGGGCGAAAAACGACGAAAAAATTGTTAAAACTCGTTTTTCCGATGAGTTCGCGTTTTTCCGGCGGCTTTCCGGCAATGGCGGCGCAGGAAAGGCGGCGCCGGAAAAGTTAATACGAGGTTACGGGTGTCAGGGAATGTTCTGACATCCCCTGACCTAACCCTAGTTCGCTAGGGAGTAATTGACGAATTAGAAGCGATTCGCTAGCTGATTCGTCTAAGGGAATATAACGAACTAGCTTTGATTCGTGTACTAATTCGTTAAGGAAAGACTGACGAACTAGCATTAGTTCGTTAAGTCCAATTCGTATGTCGACCAGTTCGTTATAAGGTTTAATTCGTTATGAGGACTGTTTCGCTATGAGGGTCCAATTCGCTAAGAAGACCAATTCGTTAAGCAGACCAAACGAATATGGACCAATTCGCTAAAAAGGCCAATTCGTTATGAAGTAACCAATTAGCCAGTTCGTTATGAAGGACAGAAGTAACGAATGAACACCAATTCGCTAAAGAGCATCTTAACGAATCAGAACTTTGAAAGAATGACAGAACAGTCCCTGAACTTAGAAAATAATGATTTAATTACAATTAGGCCATTGAACTTTTAAGTAGCAAATTAATTAACGATTCAAAATGTTAATGGAAAATGTGTTACGACAGTTAATGGAAATAAAATTTTTCCAAGCTGACCTGGCAGCTCGACCCCAGCCAGGGGCTCTGCCCCTTGGAACCCGCTAGGGGCTGCCGCCCCTAGAACCCCGCTGCTAGGGGCGCTGCCCCCGGACCCCCGTTCGTTGAGGGTAATAACTAAACTAGAAAGGCGATATGTGTAGTGATAGTTTACTGAAACGTATAATTATTATACAGTTAGTCGTGCACAGCTCAAGAAGGGGATAACCGTAAACGGTGAACGCAACGGCATTGAGGTGAGTTTCTAGCCCCACTTCCTTGTTATGTTTTCGGGGCTGTGTGCATACTCGATGTGATAGTTAATACACTTATCTTAAGTGGTAAGTGTATGTCTTGTATGATTTATGTATGATGATTGTTTGAGATGCGTGAACGATCTTCGGATATTGCATGTACCGTCAGGTGGTAGTTAAGAAATGATTGATAAGTATGATGAAAGATATGATGTATGTGTGAATATATGATGTATGCATAATATATGTATGTTATGATGATGGTACGTGAACGCTCTTCGGAGATTGCACGTATTGTCAAGGAAAGTATGTATGAATAGGTACGGTACAGTTACACGAACAAAGGGACCAGACCCTAATAATATCTGTGATGTTAGGGACCAGACCCTAATAATATCTGTGATGGTAGGGACCAGACCCTGATAATATCTGTGATGTTAGGGACCAGACCCTAATAATATCTGTGATGTTAGGGACCAGACCCTAATAATATCTGTGATGTTAGGGACCAGACCCTTATAATATTTGTGAGGTTATAGGGCGAAAGACTCTTTAAAACGTATGATTATGTATGTAAAGAAAGTATGAGGGTAAGAATGAAAGTATATGCACTTATGTGTGTATGAAAGAAAGTTAAGATGTTAAGTATGAAATGTAAGAATGTATTGTATGATTATGTGATTAACTAGAACTCACTCAGCGTAACTGACTTTTAGTATGCACGCAGGTGAGTAGGATTAGGCAGGTAGCTTGAGGAGGACACATGGCAGAGTTGGACGAAGCTGGCATCTGAAGATTTTGCTATGATGTTTTATTTTAAAAGATTATGTTTTGTCTTTAAATGACTATGAATGCTCGATAAGACAAGAATTATTGTTATGGAATGTAATGGTTTGGATGTTTTTAATGTTCCGCGAATGTTTTAATTAACTATGATATTTAAAACTGCGTTTATGAGTAAATCCAACACGAAAGTAGGACTACCGGTAACGGGGCCTTACATATACCTTAGGATCCTCTGATAAAAAGTTTCACGTTCTGTCAATGTGTATGTATTTATAATGATGTTCAGCGTAATTTTGTTAATTATATGAAATTTAGTTTGATCATCCGTTTTTAAATATGACCCGACCAAACGACTCTAAAGAAATTACGCCCCCCATGAAAAAAATTTCAGAATCCGCCACTCGCCTTCAGGCAGTCGGTCTTCCCCATAACAGAAGATGGTGGGATTGGGCTACCCAACGCTATATGCAATTGCAAACGAATGAGATCACTTCTTGCCATTGAGTTACCCCAGTTAGAGGTGGAAAAATAAACCGGTTAACCGACCCAACCCGAAAATCAAACCGAAACCAAACCGGTTAGAAACAAATTATATAGAAACCGGTTGGAACCGATTGAAAGCGTAGGTTCAAAACGGGTTTGAAATTTTTCTCTATCCAAACCGGTTAACCAAACCTAAACCTGCCAAAACCGAGCAAAAAGCGGTCAAAACTCGAACCGAAACCGATCATAAACCAGTTTTAACTTTTGTTAACCAACCCGAACCAACTTTAAGTTTTAAACTTGTTTGTGCACCTCTAACCCCGGGTAGCAAGACGTTATTCATTGGCCGTTCAAAAAACAATAATACAAGGACTAAAAATGTAAACACACCAATACCTTATGTACCTTTATACAAATTAATATTAATATTTGACTGCAGCTAAAGAACTCATTCAAAGCTTCTTCTTCATCATTAATATTACTGTAATAATTCATTCTCTCATTAATCTGAGATCCCAATTCACAACTCAAGCTCAAACCCTAACAATATTATTATTATTATTATTATTATTATTATTGGGTTTCAGTTATTTACACATTGCAGATCACATTCTTGGGTTTTATGAGTCTAAATTGATCAAAATGAGAGGACTTTTAGGTGCATCACCTACACCAGTTGAGCCTAGACACCGTCTCTCAGTTACCAAGTAAATCTTTAGTCTTTTAAACTCTCTTTTTATACATAAAAATTGGGTTTTTTTAAGTGCACACCAGGTGTTTGTGAAAATGTCTGTGAGAAGAATTTTTTGTTTTTTTGGTTTGTTTTGTGGTGTTTTGAATTGGGTTTGTTGAAATGATGATGTATAGTTGTTGGATCAAAGTGGAATTGGGTTTAAGGGTGTAATTGAAAGTGAAAATTTAAGTTTCTTAAGTGCACACCAGGTGTTTGTGAGAATGTCTGTGAGAATAATTTTTTGTTTTTTTGGTTTGGTTTGTGGTGTTTTGAATTGGGTTTATTAAAATGATGATGCAAAGATGTTTTGTGAAGTTGATTTTATTTAGATCAAAGTGGAATTGGATTTAAGGTTAACTGAAATTGAAAATAACACTGTTTTTTTCTTTTGAGAGTGAACACTATTATTAATCTTATCAAAGTAGAAATTTAGGAGCTGGAGGTTTTGGAAATTTGTGTTTGGAAAAACTTAAAGGTGAAACTTAGTTGAGTTACTCACGTGTTGCAAATTTCTCTAGGCGCTAGTCAGGCGGTGAGGTGCCGACTAGTGATTAATGGGGATGATTCGGATTAGAATTTTCTATGCAATTTTTCAAAATTAATATATACAATTTTTTATAAAATTTACATATAAGTTTTCAAACTTATAAATCGGATTGGATTAATAAGTATACATTTTCAAATACTTTAAAGATTTTGACCAATATTGACCTAAACTTGACTGATTTTGACCCAAATTCTTTGAACAATTCGGGCCTAGTTGGACCGAGTTTGGCAGGCGATTTGTTGGTTCGTTTTAGTAAAATCGAATTGGTAGCATACTGATTAGCGATTAATCGCCAACTAATAATGATTTTCACAACATGTGTAGATTTTAAGGTGCTCTATACAATATGTTTTACATATTAGAAGGAATTGTATATGACTATTTTGAATTTTTCACGTTTGTTCAGTTAGGACTTTATTCATAATATTATTTCACTTAATAATGTTTTTTTATCTGTCAGTGAAGAATCAAGCAAAAGAAGGTCTTTTGGAAGCAGATCCTTTAAAGACGGTGAAAGGCCGTCTTTTAGTTTTAATCAAGTCCGAAATGCAAGCTGCAAGTTTTCTACTTTAAAGCTTGTTTTGATAGTTATAATACTGGGAGCATTTTTTACACTCCTGCATTCGCCTGCTGTATATAACACAGAACGCCCTTCCAGTTCAGGATCTCGGTATGTTGTACTTATTTTATCTTCAATGGGTCAAATTTGAAAATTTGGTAAAAAGTGAAACCGGGTCAAATGGGCCCAAACTGTATTCAAATGCTTACTATCTCTCGAATATTCAAGAAATTGAGAATTTTTATGATTGTTTAAAATCTAATAATCATTTACAGAAATTAATAAAAGTGGACAAGAAGGCGTCGGAAGCCACCTATTGCTAACCCGATCTGTTTTGACCCGTTTTACTTTATCTGTTTTGACCCTTTTGTACTTTATCCGTTTTGGCATGTTTTACTTTATCCGTTTGGACCCGTTTTACTTTATAATTATTCAATTTCACCTGTTTTACTTTTTTTTTTTGACCCGTTTTATATTACCAGTCTTGGCCCGTTACTGACTTGCTCCTTGATTTGCACACAGGCCTAGTTTGGTAGAAAGATGGATAACCGAGAATTCCCCCACAAACGACAAACGCTACGTATCCCATTCAAAAGTCAACTGGAACGATATCTCCCGAACAATCCAGAACCTTCCAGACACAAACGAATACAAAGGCATCGGTCTACTAAACTTCAACGAAGCCGAAATCAACCAATGGAAAGACATAATACCCGACGCTGAGCATATTCCCCTACACCTCGATCCCGTCACTAAAACCGTAACATGGGAAGACTTATATCCCGAATGGATCGATGAAGAACAAGAATTTGAAGTTCCAACGTGCCCAAATTTACCAGACATTGAAGCCCCAAAAACACCGAGAATTGATTTGATAGCTGTGAAGCTTCCGTGTATGAAGACGCGTGATTGGTCAAGAGACATGGCCCGTTTGCATTTACAACTTGCGGTTGCGAGACTTGCGGTTAAGGCTAAAGGTCAGCATTCGGTCAAAGTGGTTTTGGTGACGGATTGTTTCCCGGTTCCGAATCTTTTTACGTGTAAAGAGCTTGTGGTGCGTAAAGGTAATGTTTGGTTGTATGAACCGGATCTTAATAAGTTGAGGGAGAAAGTGCAGCTTCCGGTTGGGTCGTGTGAGCTTTCGGTTCCTCTTAATGCAAAAGGTTAGCTCTTGATATGCTCGTGTTTTACTTATATGGGTCAGACAGGTAAGCTATTAAAAGTTTAATTAAAATTTATAAGTAGTGGCATAAACAAGTTGAGCGCGGGCTAAAATAGGCTTGACATTGGCTCGTTTAACCTACCAGAGCTCGAGCTTGAGCTGGCTCATTTCGAGCTCTATCTCTAAAGCTTGAGCTCGGCTCGTTTATTAGTTATTAGTTAATAGTTAATATATATACATTTATAATTAATATTTATATAGATTCTAATTATAATTTTATATATAACGTAATATATGTTATCTAGTTATTTTTATCGTAATTTTATACATGGTAATAATTACATAAAAGTGTATATAAGTAATAAACTCGTCTAAGCTCGCAAGATAAGCTCTAGCTGGGGTCATTTATTATTTGTTAATTAATTTATAGACATTTATAATTAATATTTA
Source organism: Bidens hawaiensis (assembly GCF_021521415.1). Classification (NCBI taxonomy): domain Eukaryota; kingdom Viridiplantae; phylum Streptophyta; class Magnoliopsida; order Asterales; family Asteraceae; genus Bidens; species Bidens hawaiensis. The sequence goes on along the minus strand of NW_027506015.1, from coordinate 85,266 downwards.
TAGGAATTTTGTATATAACATAATATGTATTATTTAGTTACTTTTAATCAATTATTATATAAAATATATATTTAATATATTAAATAAAATTAATGTGTAAGAGACTAGCTCAATAAGTGAAGCTCCAGCTCAGACTCGTTTATTAAACAAGCTTATTTTAGGCTCGAGCTCGGTTTGTCTTTGTTAAATGTTAACTAATCCGATTTTGTGACAGATTATCGGTACTCAGGCAACCCAAAACGAGAAGCATATGCAACCATTTTACACTCGGCTCACATATACGTATGCGGGGCCATTACAGCAGCCCAAAGCATCCGGATGTCCGGGTCAACCCGAGACTTGGTCATACTAGTCGACAACACCATAAGCGATTACCACCGGGAAGGACTTGAGGCTGCAGGCTGGAAAGTCCACACGATAGAAAGAATCAGAAACCCGAAAGCCGAAAAAGACGCCTACAATGAATTCAACTACAGCAAGTTCCGTCTATGGCAGTTAACCGAGTACGATAAAATCGTATTCATCGATGCTGATTTACTCATTCTTAGAAACATCGATTTCCTGTTTGAGATGCCGGAGATCACCGCCATCGGGAACAACGCCACGCTGTTTAACTCCGGTGTGATGGTGGTCGAGCCGTCGAATTGTACTTTCAAGTTGTTGATGGATCATATTAACGAAATCGAATCGTATAATGGCGGAGATCAAGGCTACTTGAATGAGATCTTCACGTGGTGGCATCGGATCCCGAAACATATGAATTTCTTGAAGCATTTTTGGGAAGGTGATGAAGAGGAAAAGAAGGAAATGAAGACGAGATTATTCGGATCGGATCCGCCCGTGTTGTATGTTCTTCATTATCTAGGTAACTTAAATATAGTAACTTATACGTAATTTCTGTCACATCTTATTTTAAAATTTCGTTTTCTAATTTTTAAGAGTTAAGTGCCATTTTCATACCTGTGGTTTAGTTACGCAACTTTATTAATGTCAAATGTTTAGTTGTAAAAAAATTTAAAAACATACCGAAGTTGCGTAGTTGGCCAAACCTCGGGTATGAAAATCGCACTTAACTCCATGATTAAGAAAATGAGAAAATAAGAAAAATACAAAATGACTGTTTTACCCCTGACTTAACAGACAAAATAGACGAGGGTTAGAAAAAAAACTAAAACGGCATGTTTTTAAAACGTGACGTACCCAATTGTAATGAAATTCAAAAACGGTACTAAAGTTGATAACCTGCTACTAACTCTTCTTCTGCTTCTGGTAAATCAAAAGGCAATCGTTCACACTCGGCTAGGAAAATGACACTTAACTCAATTTCTGAATATTCATTACTAACTATTTAATATTTTCTTTATTTAACCCGTGTAATACAAAGGTTTCTAAAATATCTTCTAATTATAGTGATCATATAATAACAAACTCTAATAATATATTCTCTTTAATACCAGGTTTAAAACCATGGTTATGTTTTCGGGACTACGACTGCAACTGGAACGTGGCGAAGATTCAAGAGTTCGCAAGTGACGTAGCGCACGTGCGTTGGTGGAAGGTGCACGATGCGATGCCGGAGAATTTGCATAAGTATTGTTTGCTCCGGTCGAAGCAAAAGGCGGCGTTGGAATGGGACCGACGGGAGGCGGAGAAGGCAAATTATTCCGATGGACATTGGAAGATTAAGATTAAGGATTCGCGGCTGGAGACATGTTTTGAGGAGTTTTGTTTTTGGGAGAGTATGTTGTGGCATTGGGGCGAGACGAATTGGACGGATAATGCAACGACGAATGCGTTGCCTCCGCCGGTGACGATGGCGCTGCCGGCAGTGTAGTGACCGGAGAGTGTTTGGAGGTGGTTGTGGTTTTATAGTTAATATGAAGTTTAATTTATTAAATTTATACAATTATGTAACTTATTGAATAGACAAATTGCAATATAGTAAATTACTAGAGTCTCCATTTGACCAATCTAAGTCAACAATTTGTCAAATTGACCAAGATTTTCTAAAACTGTCGTTTCACCACTTTTTAATTATTAATCTGACAATTTTTAGAGCCAACTAAAATACGTAACGTGTCCTAATACCGGTGAGTTGCTAGTTTAATTTTTAGGTATTGGCGAAAGCTAGTTTAATATTAGGGGAAACTAGTATTGTGTTGGTGGCACCTAGTTTTATATTGGCGGAAGCTAGTATTATTTATATTGACAGTAGGCTAATCTTATTTTGACGGAATCTAGTTTTATATAGGTGGAAGCTAGCGATATGTCGGGAATATTTTTTCGAAAGCTAGTTTTATAACGGTTTATTGGATTTTAATAATACAAACTTTGGTCTATTGGCCGATATTAATCACAACTTAAGAAATTCCCTAGATTAATCCCAACTTTCACTCTATTGGCCTCCACTGAGCCTTTTCTTAACAGGAACTAACCCAGTTAGTTTTAGGGCAAAATATGCCATTTCTGCAAATTAAGAGGGGACAAACGAAAAATGTAAATTAACTTAATAACTCAACGACACGGGCGCCACCACCACGCGGTCGCCGCCACCGACACCACGACCCTCGACACTGCCACCACCACGATCGCCGCCCGTCGACACCACCTTTACAATTATAATGCTAGTACTATATCAGCGGAACTTTTGAAGCTAGTTTTATATTGACGTTTGTCTTATATTGGCAAAAGCTAGTTTTATAATGGCGGTTTATTAGTTTTTAGTAACTCGCGTGTTCATGAGGTTTTAAAAAAATGAATTAAGAAATGAAAGCATTCGTGTTATGACACATGATAATATTGTTGACTCAAAAATCTGACAAATTAATAAATTAAAAGTGGTAAGTCGTCGGTTTTAGAATGAACATATTTGAAATTCTTGGTCTAGTAGACGAAATCTTGATTTTGACAGGTCAAATAAACATTTTGGTTATTTTCCCAACATAAAATTACCTCATGTAATCACCTAACATTTGTCAGTGAAACTTGATGTTCGGTAGACCATTATCTGTGGAGGGGCTTTAAAGCCCCTTTACAATGGCATGTCACTGCGACGTTGGCACTGAGGGCTTTAAAGCTGCAAGCACATGTTATCCCACTGTGGTTTGCCGACCCTACAGGCTTTAAACTCTTTTACTTTCTTTTTTTTTTACAATAAAATTAAAAAGAAAATAACAATACTTAAATTAAAATAAAAAACATACAAACCTACTTAATAAACTAAAACAAAACGATATTCGTTCACGTCCTCCTCTTCATCCTCGTTCACGTATTTAGCTTGGATTCTTTCTTTTTTTCTTCAAAAGAAAAAAACCCGCCTGTTCAGTTCTAAATGTGAAAGATCCTTTGAGCCGGATTCAACGAGTTCAAGTTTGGGATCAGGTTTGGGTTCGAGTTCATTGTTGTGAAATAGATTAATTTAGTTTATTTTAAAAGTACTGCTCATAAAACCGTTGGATTTAGTCCGACTCTTCAAAAAAGGGCTTGGCCCCACATCCTCATCTCTTCACCGGCCGGTCTTCGCATACCCCCCCCCCCTCTTCCTCAGCGGTGTTACGAGAGGTTATCACCCCTTTGCTCTCTTGATTAACGCCCACAGCGAAGGGTCTTATAAACCAATGGACCTCACAACATACAAGCATCTAATAAACCAATTTTATGACAAAAAGAAACTCTTTGCTTAAAATAGCATTTTACAACATAACCAAGTATAATGCATTAAGATAATCTATGACCAGCATCATTATGCAATTATCATCTTACTTGTTTTGTTTGTTCGTTAAAAAATTATTATAATTTACTGATTTTACTTTAAACACTGTAATACAAGTCAATACAGCAATACATCACTAATAACATGGATATGATAATTATGCAATTAACTAAACATATGAAAAACATGATAGAAATAATCCTTAAAAGCAGAGTTATAACCAGACAACCAGTTAATAAACCAAACATTTTTGTTCATACATAACATATGACAACTTTTATGTAAGATAATCAAGCCCATCAAAAACACTAGTCTCTGCACCATTCATTCTCACCAAGATGACAAAATTCTTGAATCAACAAATCTGCAAATTATTAAAAAAAAACTTTTATCATTACAAAATAACATAACTGCAAATCATTAAAGAAAATATACCTTTTCAAGAACACCATTCTCGCGCGTTCTGAAACATCTTCAACCACGGGCTCGGGCCTTTCTTCTCGACATCCCAGTCCTTCGGGTACCACGGGAACTGCCACATCATAAAACACCTCTCGGGGTGCGGCATCATCGCCAAATGCCGCCCGTTCGGCGAGCAAATCGCCGCCACACCAAGCGGCGACCCGTTAAAGTTAAACGGATACGTTTCCGTCACTTTCCCGTCATCATCACAGTATCTCACCGGAGCCAAATCGGACAATAATATTTTATCGAAAATGTTTTCATCTGGGAAATACGCTTTTCCTTCACCGTGTGCTGCCCAAACGCCTAACGTACTACCTTCCATTCCTTTAAACATTATCGCAGGCGATTTGTTGATCGTCACGTTCGTGAACCGACACTCGAACCCGCCCGACTCGTTGTGAATGAACCTGGGCTGGGCCGGGTCACCACCGGTTCCCAAAGTTCCACCGACATTCGGGCCCGGAATCCAGCCTAGTAGTGCCATGAGTTGGCACCCGTTGCATACCCCGAGACTAAACGTGTCGGGTCGTTTATAAAACTCTTGAAACTGGTTTAAAAGTGACTGGTTAAACCGTATCGAAGCGGCCCATCCTTTCGCTGAATCGAGCACGTCAGCATAACTAAACCCACCAACAAACACGATCCCACGGAAATCGGCTAACGAAACCGACCCGTTTAAAAGATCCGACACGGTCACATCCCACGGTTCGAATCCCGAGGCGAAAAACGCAGCCGACATTTCCCGATCACCGTTGCTACCTTCTTCACGAATCACCGCCACTTTCGGTTTAACAGGTGCTTTTACGTATTTTTCATCGGTGAAACTTGGAGTGAAACTTAACTGCCACGCAGGTTCGTGTCGGTTCTTTAATCCGTCTTGTTCAGCAGTTACACAAGCAGCTAATTTATGTTTCTTTTCGATGTGAAACCCGGTTTCTTCCCAAATGTCACGAAGATCAACCGTTTTTTCATCTAAATGTTTTACGCCATCGATTTCCAAACTAATAATCGGTTCAGCGGTTACTTGTCCAATGATTTCCGAAGTGACGCCACGGTTTTTTAGAAAAGTAGTTACCTTGTCGAGGTTGACTTTGTTGACCTCGAGAACGAGACCGAGTTCTTCTGAGAATAATGTTTCGAATATGCTTTTTCCGTTTGAGTTTAAGTTGATTTGAACACCGCAGTTTCCAGCAAAAGCCATCTCGAGAACCGACACGATAAGACCACCGTCACTGATATCGTGACCGGCTGAGATTAAGTCGTCTGTTAGGAGATCTTGAACGGACTCGAAAACTGTTTTAAGGTAAGGAACATCATCGATGTCTGGACATTCGTCCCCGATTTGGTCAAACACCTGCAAAATGATCGAAAAGATTCAAAATTTAAAACTAATATTTATAAGAACAAAAAACGAAAACAACATGATCTTGTTTTAGTTCCTCTTTAATGCAAAAGGTTAGTTCTCGATACAGGTTTTTTATTTAAACCATCATGATCTTGTTTTACTAGTAAAAGCTTGTAATTTTAAAGCATCATGATCTTGTTTCGAGCTCTATTTCTAAAGCTCGAGTTTGGCTTGTTTATTATTGGGATTACTCTATAGAATAGTAACCAAAGTTTTAAAATTGTTCCAATTAGGTCACTCATAAAATCTTTTGTTCCAATTAGGTCACTAAAGTTTATTTTGTGTTCTAATAATCCTATATATTTTACCTTTTTATTTTTAAATAGTTTAACCTTGCAAAATATTTTTATAAAAGTGACAAAATTAGTAAAAATTGAGGAAAAAATTTTAATTGTGAAAAAATGCAACAAAAATCTGTATATTATTAAAAAAATTAAGATTTTTTTTTAATTTTCCAGTTTTTTTTGTTGCAATTTTCCAGATTATTATTGTTTTGCAATTTTTCTAAAAAAACTGGAAAATTGCAAAAAAAAAAAAAGTTCAGATTTTTTTTATCAATATTTTCAAGTTTTCTTTTCAATTTTTCAGTTTTTTTATGCATTTTTCCAGATTATTATTATTATTATTATTATTTTTTTGCAATGTCAAAACTATTTAAAAATTAAAAAAACTTACATGACCTGCTATGCAGGTAAAATATCTAGGATTTGAACAAAAAGAAAACTTTATTATTTATTAACTATATATATACAGATTTATAATTTATATTTATGAATTTAAATCGTAATTTTTATATATAACGTAATATATAGTAAAATAAAAAATTAAAAACTAAAAGTACCTGAGCAAGAGCCGATCCTCCTAGCCGTCTTTTCCCTTTCCCCAAATCAATATGAACCAAAACACCTTCATCCTTAAGCTTCAAATCCGGTGTCACGGTTTTAGTAATATCCGGACACGTGACATAAGCACTAATCACCAGATTACCAGGAGCTTTAACTACTTCACCCGACACACGAGCCGCCATTGACAAACTATCTTTACCACCATCAATAGCAATCCCGAGTTCAATCATAGCTTCCGATAACGCAACCGCAGCATCATACATTGCTGCACCTTCACCGTCAAGTTTAGCAGCATACATCCAATTCCCACTCGCTTTCACATCACTTAAACTAGTAACTTTAGCCCAAACAAGGTTCGTTAAAGCCTCACCTACCGCCAAACGGGCCATCGCTTTCGGGTCAAGTAAACCCTTAATCGGTTGCTCCCCGATCGCACACGCGCCACCCGTGTAATCAGTAAACGTTTGACCAATCACCGCCACGTCAGCAAGTGTGATCTGTAACGGGCCAACCGTCTGTTGCTGGGCCACCAGGCCCGTTACGCAACGATCGACTTTAGTCGTTAAAAACCGTTTAGAACATATCGACGGTAATCGTAACACACGTTTAAGCGAATCTATTAACGTAACCCCGGGAGCTATATCGAGTGACTCGTGTTTATCGTGTACGCAATGAAACTCGAATGTTTTCTGTGGCATGTCACCGAGAACTTTTTCAAGTTCGAGATCAACCGCGGGCGGTTTTTCGGGGGTGTAACTGTCGATTAACCGAACATGCCCTTCACCGTTAATAACCCCGATAATCGCTACCGACACGCGTTCTCGTTTACATATAGATTCCAAAAGATCACGGCTTTCAGGTTTGACCAAAATCGCATCTTGTTCTTGATACTCCGCACCCCAAATCTCCAAAACCGACATCGTATGATCACCGACAACAATAGAACGAATATCAATCGTAGCACCTTCGGGATAAATAATCTCTTTGACGACATTACAATTACCACCCGCTCCTTGATCGTGTATGCTAACAATCGGGTTATTTTCACCCATTTCAATACACGAACGAACGACCCGGTACAGCTTTTGTGCCATCTCAGCATCGCCACGCTGAACAGCATTAAAATCCAGCTCAGCATCATTTTGACCACTAACCATACTCGAAGCAGCACCACCTCCCATCCCAATTCTATAAGCGGGCCCACCGATCTTAACCACTAACATCCCGATTTCAGGCTCGCCTTTCGTTATATGAGTATGATCGATCTGCCCAATACCCGCGCTAAACATAATCGGTTTCAACCATTCGCGTCGTTCCCGTTTGGAAGCCGCATTCCAAACGTTCTCGTGTACCCTTGAATCAACGGTTCACCGAACTTGTTACCGTAGTCGGATGCGCCGTTACTCGCGTCAACGAGAATCTGCAACGGTGAAGCTAAATGCGACGGGTATTCAAACGACGCGTCTTCCCACGGAGCGTACGAGCCCTCGATGTTAAGATTCCCGACGCAATAACCCGCGGTCGACGCCACAACGAACGAACCCCGACCCGTTGCGTGTGTATCCCTAATTCTCCCTCCCGCACCGGTTTCCGCACCCGGGTATGGTGCAACCGAGCACGGGAAATTATGAGTCTCGGCTGTAAATAAAATATCAAGATCACGGGATACCGTGTTTAACGGAGACGTGGAACCGGGTTGACTCGGTCGTAACGGGTTCACCGAAAACCCTTTAATCGCACTCGAGTTATCTTTAAACCCGATTACCGAATTGTTGGGATTCGCTTTCAAAGTATTCTTCACAATCTGCATTAACGTTTTATCCATCGGTTTCCCGTCAACAACGATTTTCCCGGTAAAAAACCAATGCCGACTGTGCTCACTGTTCGATTGAGCAATATCAAAAAGCTCAACGTTTGTCGGGTCGCGTTTAATATCATCTTTAAACAACTTAGTGTAGTACTGCAAATCTTGTTCGTCAAAAGCTAAACCCATTCGTTGGTTAATTTCTTCTAATGCTTTTCGACCCTGTTCCATAACGGGTATGGAGTAAACTTCTTCGGGAACGACACTCGTTTTGAAAGACGTAAGCTTATCGGGGTAAACGCATTCGGTCATTCTATCGTGCACCATTGCAGAAAAGTCAACTATTTGACTTTCTTGAAGCGTGTACTCGGGTTTTACGTATAAAAGATATCGCCTTGACCGCTCTAAACGGTTGACTTCGGTTAACCCGCACGCTTGACAAATAGATACAGCATTTGCAGACCATGCTGTGGTGAAAGATAACCTCGGCCCGACTTCAACTACCACTGTGGTCAACCCGTCTTTCGTCTCTTTAGCTATAAAGCTTTCATTACCCAAATTTTCCGGCTCGTAGGTTTCCTGTAACAGCCATTTGAGAACCGAAAGCTTCTCGGTTGAGAGACTTTCATCAAGGCCGATATTGAAACATTGCTCGGTTTTCAAGCCGATAATTTGATCAGATATTTTGGTTTGAACCGACTTGAGTAACTCCAAAGTTGCACTATCTTGAATCAAGGGGGTTCTGAAAAAATGAATCACTTTGTCGGTGACCAGATTATCAGTATTGCTTAACTCCTGTGATTCTACTGACATCACAGCTTTGACTTTCTCAGAGGCATTTCGTCTAATACCTTGACTGCATATTCTCACTAAACTGGTTTTCTTGCGGTGAGATGAACCGAAGAGTAAATGGGACTTTCTTCCCTTTGGTAAAGGTTTAGGCAAGAAAAAGTTGTTGCTGTTTGATCCCTGAAATTAAATATGAAATTACATAAATTAGGCCTGATACTTTTAACCAAACCCGATGCATAAAAACCCAAACCCGAACTAACCCGAACCGTGGAACCGGAAAATGAAAAGAAAAACACTAACTCGAACGTCGAACCGTAGTAATTCGGGTCAGTTCTTGGCTCTCATAAATGAGTTTTGGGTCAACCCAAAAAAATCCAAAACTGATAAAAGAGTATTTTATTATCATTCTTATTAATGCTTATTAATGTTATATCTAACAATTCTAATGCTTATGTTATATGACCTTTTTTTAATAAAGCATTAGAAATAGGGGAATAAAATCAACAAATAAAGAAACAAACTTTTTTTAGTTTTACTTGTTTGCAGTTTGTATTTTTAAAATATGTTTTTTATTAAGTGTGTAAAGACAGTTAAGTTTTATAGTTTAAAGCATTTTACTTTTTTTAATTTCTTTTAATTTTCTCGGTTAAAAACTCAAAAACCGACTAACCCAATAAAAATCGAACCCCAAAAAGAAACGTGACAGATTCAGGTAAGGTTTCGGGTTTAACTTTAAAAACTCAAACCCGAGAAACCCAAAAAATCTTCCGCGGTCAGATACTCAAAAGCCGATTAACCAAATAAAACCTGAACCCGATAAAAAGTGTGATAGATTCAGGTCAGGTTTCGGGTTTAAGATTAAAAATCTCAAACCCGAAACCTGATAAATCAACCCGGAGAACAACCCTAAGTCATCAATTAATAAGCTTTGTACAGTTCAAAACAAATAAACATAAAATCACATCAATTAATAAGTTTTTTTCAGGTTTAAAATTTTTAAAGTTAAACCCGAACTGAATCTGTCACATTTGTTTTTCGGGTTTTTATTGGGTTAATCGGTCTTTTGAGTATTTAATCAAAAAAATCAGAAAAATAAAAAATAAATAAATAAATAAATAAAAGGTAAAATGCTTAAAATAAAAATCTCAAACCCGAAACCCAAAAAATCAACCCGAAGAACACCCGAAACCCATCAATTAATAAGCTTTATACAGATCAAAACAACTAAACATAAAACTGCATCAAGTAACAGTTCAATATAAACAAACCTGAAAACCCGAAACCCAAAAAATCAACCCGAAGAACACCCCAAAGTCATCAATTAATAAGCTTTATACAGTTGAAAACAATTAAGCATAAAACTGCATCAATTAGTAAGTTAATACAGTTCAAAATGAACAAACCCGAAAATCCTGAAACCCGAATAACACCCCTATGTCATCAATTAATAAGCTTTACAGTTGAAAACAATTAAACAAAAATTTACATCAATAATAAGTTGAAAATAAGCTCAAGACATTTAGTCGAACACCTTGTGTGCATACCTGTAAAAACTCAGCAGCTTTGATATCTAAGGATGCAGCCATTACTGCATGAATAATAATATTAACCTGTATCCAATACAGATTCACTTTAACCAATAATAATATTATATTGAATTAATAACAATAATAATAATTATAAAACAGAAATTAATAAAAATATGAACTGGGGTTTTACCGGTGAGTGAGTGATTGATCGACGGCGGCGGAGGACGGTGGCGTTGAGTGGAAGCAGGAAAGAGTGTGTGTAAATAAAGTGTGAAAGAGACGACAGAGATATTTGAAGTGAAGACCAGGGTTTTAGGACTTTAGGGTTATTATTATTATTGCAAATGAGTCCTTGGATTATTATTATTATTATTATTATTATTATTATTTGTACATCGAAACGGTTTTTTTAAAGCTCGAGTTCGGATGAGGGTTGTTCACGAATCACGAGTTGAGTTAGGGTGGTTTTGAGTTCGAGCTCGAAGTTAAACGAGGCAGATTAGTTAGGTTCGAGCTTGATTTTGAAGTTAAACAGACCTAAGATCTGCGTCATGACCCGAGTCGAGGTTAGGTCGGTTTTGACTCGGTTATAAAAATGAGCCAACTCCACTCAGGTTGTTTCAACTTTCAAATCAAGTTTTTTAGCTAGTTTTATTCAAGCTTTTATCGAGTGAGACGTGAGCCAAAGCTTCGAGCGTTGGTCGGCTCGTGAATGTATTTTCAAGCTCAGTGTCGGATTAGATCATATGTATTTTTAGTTATTTTTCATATATTTTTGAGAAATATGTTAACGACCCTAACCTTGGCTCGAGCTCGTGTGAGGTACCGTAAATGAATTAGAGCTTAGTTCGAGCTCGACTGTGCAATGTGAAACTAATACATAAAAGTTCAAAAGAGTTGAGACTTGAAATTAAATTAGGCTTGTTAAAGCTGGAGGAGCCTAAACGATCTTCTATACAAGGGTTGAGCTATGGGTCGATAACTGAGCGAGCTTTGTTTTAAATCGAGTTTAATAAGGCTCGGCTTGTTTCAAGAATTTTATCGATCCGGTCGCGAGCGACTAGGCTCGTTTGCACTCCTATGTGTAACTGATCAACTTAAAAGGTAAGTATAAATGAGGGTTGCATGCACAATGGTATTGGTATTTTTCGGTACCAGTCTCATGCTCAGCGGCAAGTCAAATTTGGCATCTTATTGTGTCTAGGGGTGCAAACGAGCCGAGCCGAGCCCGAGCTCGACTAGGCTCGAGCTCGGCTCGTTTAATTTACACAGAGCTCGAGCTCGAGCTCGGCTCGTTTTGAGCTCTATTTTCAAAGCTCGAGCTCGGCTCGTGAATGAATTTTGAAGCTCGAGCTCGGCTCGGGCTCGGCTCGTTAATATTTATCAATTACTTTTTAATATAATAATTATTATTATAGATATTTTTTTCTATTATAAATTTATGTATAAAAGAATATATATTATTTAGTTATTTTTATGTATTTTTTCATAACATTATATTTATTAATTAATAATTATTAAATATATATTTTAAAAAATTTATATAAATGGCAGGCTCGTTTAGGCTCGCGAGCCGGCTCGAGCTTGATAAGTAAAGCTCGGGCTCGGGCTCGTTTATTAAACGAGCTTATTTTTAGACTTGAGCTCGGGCTCGGGCTCGATAAAGCTTGGATCGAACGAGCTTTTTAACGAGCCGATCTCGAGTAGCTCGCGAGCAGCTCGGCTCATTTGCACCCCTAATTGTGTCATGGCTCGATCTTGCTTTAATGATGGGTTCTAGTTCGAGTTAAATGATGGATTGGTTGGAAGCATTGAATGTTCAAAATCTCAAAAAAGACTTGATCGAGTTAATTATATTTGTCACTTGATGGATTCTATAGAGATTCAAGAATGATGCAGTTCACAATAACATTAGACACAACAAGCTTACGTTATTTAATGATATTATACATTTCGCGTACCTTTGGTATAGTACAAGGAGAAAAAAATGCAAAATTGTTGCGATCGAGTGGTGTAAGAATCAATTATTGTACTTGTAACTTTTTTTCATATCATAGCTTCTTGCTAGGAGTGTTTTTATAATACTAAACCGCCAATCAAAAAACGAAAAAGAAGGTTAATATTATTAACAATATATATGTAGGAAATTAGTTCTACAAAAACTTCAAGGCTTCAAGCAGAAACGGCAAAACCAAAATATCCAAAACCATTGTAAAAATCGAAAACCAAAAAGAAAGAAAATAAGCATAAACCAAATAGCTATAAAAACCGAAAAACCGAACTTTTGGTTTTTAGTTCAGTTTAAACCCAAAACCGATTCATACATGCCTCTCTGAAACATGTATTTCCCACTAGGGGCACAACTTAAGAGGGGGGCGGGGTATCCTTGGTCACCCCCGTTTTCCACTTGGTAAAGTAAATTTCTGTAATTTCGTCTGAAAATTTTTATAAGTATTGAGCCTGATCACCCCAAATAACTTAGTTGAAGCTTCATCACTGTTTCATATGTTTCATATACATTTATGTCACAATAATCAACCACGATGTAACAAGATTTATATATAGCATGTATAAGAATCTTTTTAGGCACACTGCTCCATGTATATTAATAATCATTAACAATTCAACATAAACTGAAAAATGCATGATAAAAAAAGTATACCAACAAATTTCTTATCATCAAAGACAAAAGACAAGATACTAGAAAGTAGCCAAATAACACTATAAGGTATAAAGAATCACTTGTTTCATCCAAATGTGGCTGGCACTTGGTCCTGCAGAATCAACCCTTGTTGACTGAAATATTAACAAAGGCAAGTGAGTGAAAGCCAAATATTATTTACAAGAATTTTCATACCTAGGGATACGAAAAAAAAAAGAAAAAAAAAAACTAAGCACCACAGGTATACCCGAAGCATCTGGGACGGATATAACTGAAGCCTGATGGGTATTGGGATGGGTATGGGATTAGTTTAAAAACTTTTCACAGTTTTTGGATGAGTATAGGATTAGGTGATACCCGACCTGATTATCCAAAACCACATACCCGTTCAGCTGAACTACATACCCGAAAAATTTATAATCTTTTTTATTTTCATTTTACACTTGTCTATTAATGTTTTATTTTAGTTGGTTTTTTATATGAACAAGTAATTTTCTTTTGAGATATGTATTTAACAATATTATTTGGATTTTATATGTTATGAAGCATATACATAATATTATAATTGTCACACCCTCAAAATCCACTAACGGAGTTTTACCGTCAGAGGGTGTGAACATCATCAGTTATAATCAAACCATAAAATAAAGTTTCAAAACCATGAAAACGTTTACGAGTAATTAAATGCGGAAGCGTAAAAACCTTTAACCAAAAGTTGCGTCACGCAGGACGACTTAAAACCAATGATAACCGTTAAAAATAAGTTTGCATAACAAAAGCGTTTTCAAGCAATGCATGTTCCTAAACCGCGCGCCCGCCTCGGCTACCTGAGAATAACATACTAAAAGTGTCAACACAAGGTTGGTGAGTTCACAAGTTATATAAAAATAAATGTTTAGCGTTTGCGTTCAGCGTTTTGCGTTACAGCGTTTTGCGTTACCAGATAGTGTTATGTCAATTATATATCTATAGGTAGCTAGCCTATAAAGCAAGTATAACTAAATGTTCGACACCGAAGCTGACTGTTTATCAATTTGCCTTGCCACCAGGTCATCCAGACCATGGTATGTGTTAGCCAAGATTACACCCGCTCGACCTCCAGTCGAGTTTAGCGTTGGGTGAGGTTTGTCAAACCCAGTAGTACTACTCAACAATGACTCGCTATTCCAAATATTAACCGGTTTGATGTTATGAAGGACTTTTGTTATTGCGTTTCCCACTTAGTCTTTACAAGTGATATATAATCTATATTAACAAAATCTCAAATGCGTTTCGGAGTATGTTATCTCCCCCAAGTGAAAAGCGTTTAAAACAGTTTAAAAGGGGAAAGTGAAACTCACTGTTTGCGAAGAAATTCCCAAATTAAATCACCAAGATGCGCGTCACAGAAAAACTCTCTCTAGCGTTCTAAAACAACAAAGAGATTTTTCTAAGTGTCGGAATATTATCGAGTCTCTAGACCCGGCACATATTACCTATGCACATAACATGTTTCGTGTTTCGTTTGTGAATCGTGTGTGACTTTAACAAATGTATTTGTGATACATTACATGTGTAAGCAATCATATACGTGTCATGTATTCATAAAGCACATCACTAGCAATTACTCCCCGTAAGGGCATTTTGGTCAAATTATGACAATCAATTAGCAATTATTCCCCGCAAGGGTAATTTGGTCAAAACATAACAATTATATAGCAAGTATCATGTTTCATGCGTTTTCACAAAACTCAGCAGCTAGTTTCACCGAGACAGAAATTCTACTTAAAAGATTGTACTATTCCACCGATCATAGCATCTCAATTAATTTACCAAAAATCATCACAGAAGCACATATGTCTTAGGTTTCCAGAACATATTTTATTATATTTTTATTCCACATAGTTTTCTCACAATCATCAAATCATTACAGCAAACTCACAACAGTCAAATTCATGCGCAACAGAATGTTATTTGCAATTCCCGTTAAACTAAAAATCCAATAAATGCAAGACCACTTGGGTTAGGTTCCTAACTCAATAAGTCAACTTCCAGAAGTGGAACCAACCCAATTGGTTTCGTAGTTCATGAGATATAACATTTACAAAACAACCTAACAGCAGGTCTAACAGCTCAACTTTGCACAACATTTTTGTAAAATCATAAAAGTTAACCTTTACTTGTCCAAAAATTACAAATTTATACTCTATAGAAACTAGACTCAACCTAGTTTACTGTAGTACCAATAATCTCAACCAATTTTCACGTTTACACTTCGTTACAGTCACTTAAACATCAAATACACATTCTGTCCAGAAACTGTTTGCATCCAAACTCAACATATTAACTATCTATGAACTATCATGCATTCATATAACACTATAGACTCCATAAACACCATCCATGCACATCAATTACACATTACATACATGATTAGGGTTTTTGTTTGAACTCAAATCAAAGACACAACGATTAACGTGTAACAATATCAACACTAGTTATCAAATCATTATCCAATCAACAACAATCATATTAACTATACACACATACAAAATCGGCTCATTAGGGTTTTCAATTAACCCATTAAACATCAAAATCAAGTAATAAGGATGTATAGGATAATCAATTATACCTTCCTAGCACCTAATTCTTCAATCAAGGGCTTGATTTGATGGTTGTATGTGTGTGTGAAGGTGACGGCAGCCAAGGAGCAAGGGGGGTGGGGTTTCCGATCGGCACTTGTGGGGGAAGAAGAATAATAGTTAGGGTTTGGTTAATGATGCATTTATAAACATAACATGTTACATTCAAGTCCCTCAACTTCTAAGTATTACTTTTCTAGCCTAACTAACTTGTTTACATCTTGAGTTAACGTTTATAACCATGTTATCACATAACACATAAGTCTAACACATAATTATCACATAATTACTGTTTTGACGTTTTTCGTTTATTCATCAATCGTTTGCGTCAACTCGTTTACGTTTCGGTGCAATTCCCGAAAGACTACACATGTAGTAAGTGTTAAGCGTCATTCAAACCCTAGTTAAAATGCAATGAAGTGTGCGTTATAGATTTAATGATCTTAAGTTTGAATTGACGGAGTTGAGTTAACGGAGTTAACCTGAAATTGACGATTGTCACAATAATGATATTATTTATTAATGATAACGCCTATAGAAACAATAATGAGAATTTGTTTAAACAACTAACTGATGCTGGAACGGAAGCATTCAAATGGCCCATGACACTTTAGTTAATCAAAGACCGATAGACTAAACCATATGTTCCAAGAACAATGTTCTTTTATATAATATTCAACAAGAAAACTAGATAAACAATAAACCCTTGACCTCAACTTATAGGTGAGAATCATAGTTAAACTAAGAAACTAAATATGATAACATAGGAAATTCAAATAAATATAAAAATAAAAGATGTCATAGATAATCCTGCATCACTAACGAGTGTGCCTGATATCCGACAGGTATTGGTCGGTGGGAGATACGATTTTCCAACCAAGTATGGGACTGAGATTGGCAATGAGGTAACACCATAAACTAAGGCATTTGGTCCTAGAACCGAAGGGCATACCAAGAAGATAAGTAAATTATACAATAATCTATACTATATTAGATAAACAAAGGAAATATATATATACACCAACCTTCACAGTCATCTTGTATTATTATGGGGAGATACGAGGCTCTACACAAATACAGGTGTACTAACATAGTCCCGCAAGTGATATTTCGAAGCACTGGAATCCAATAATACCTTATCATTGTTTTGCAATTTCAATCTCAAAGTGTGTACAATATCATAATTCATTTCATCCTCATGCAGGAATTTTACGAATTCCCACTGCTCTTTTACGTTGTACTTTTTCATCCACCATGCACCACGCCCGAATACGCATAGACATTCTTTTATAATTCCCAATTTTCTATAATATATTGTATCATTAGGTAGGTGGATTTCTTTAAATTCCTCTTTAGATAAATCAAAAGATACAATTAAACGATTATTATGATGATCACATGCAATCCAGTGAAGTGCACCATTGTATAAGACGCCAACCCTACTATCAAACAAGCCATAGTTCTCTACGCCAATATCTCTCCATGCATTTGATGTCAAACTCAATAACCAAAAAGATGTCCGTCGATTCACGCTTGTTAAGACCCCTAAAATGACCTTGTAATCATCACTTGATGAATCATAACCAAAACCCCAACAACGTGATGACTCACTGATATAAGTGGGGTACGCCAGTTGTCTAAGCTCTCTTGTCAAGGGATTGCCTACTATTAGCTTATTCCTAAAATATTTCATGCAAACGAGGCCATTGGAAGAACCAACAAGATTAAAGGAATCAGAATCAATTGATAGACTAACTCTTCTATGACCAAGTTTATTGTTGGAGTAATCTTTGTTATAGCTATGGTTAAGATGACGTTTAACAAAACGAGGACTTGTGATTAATGAGTACCATGCCTTACACACGCTCTTGTAACGAATGAGGTCGTTCGCGTCTAGTGCTATTAGTATTTGCTCAACAACATCTTCATTAACAGCCTCTGCCATTGAGGTTTATTTAATCGATATCACGGTGAACGAATCAATTGTTTCGAACTCGTGGCCCTAATTAATTTAGCTGTTTTTTGTTAAATACTCAACAAAAGCTACAATAGGCCCAACGTATTTTGGGTTCAAGCCCAACTCTATAGTTTAATCCACTTAACTAGAGGTGCACAAAAAACGGAACCGGGTTTTTTATACCCAGGTTTTTACTACCCGAACTCGTACCTGACCCTACCCATAAGGTATGGATATGATATCCAGTACCAAAACCCGTACAAAAAACCGGACCCAATTTATACCTGGTGATACCCGAAAACCGGAACCAGTTTCATACCCGAAACCGGGTTTTGCCGATACCCGAAACTTGTTTTTCAAATAACCGAAAAATACCTGAAAAATACTTAGAAAATACCTAGAAAATACAAAAAAAAGTGCAGTAAAAAAAGAAACTCAATCTATACCCGAAAAATCCCGAATATCGGGTTATTTTAATACCTAGAAATGGGGTATTCAAATACCTGAGTATACAATACCCGATTCCAAACCCAACCTGAACCCATGCACGAGGTATGGTTTTAAGAAACAATACCTAGACTCAAACACTACTCGAGTATTATCAATACCCGATTTTCCAACACCCGGTCATACCCGTAACCGGGCATTAGAAAGACCTTATTTGTGCACCTCTAGTTAGGATCAAGGGCTTGTAGGCTGAGAACTCTCTGTCCCGAACCGGTTTTAGTCAACAAAGTCAATCAAGTCCGTTTTTGAATAGTTTCATATTTGTTAAATTTATCTTGTTTGTTAATATGTAATGCATTGTTGCGTGCATTATATATGTGCGCCAAAATTATTATTTACTTTTGTTATTTGTTTATTCCCGTGTATTAAGCTAGTATTGAATAAAAAAAATGATGTAACAAATTTTCAAGTGAACAAAATTGTGATAGTGTACGAAAGACAAATAAATGACGACTTCTCATGACTAATTCGGATTTTCGATCCTCGACTATAACACTTGAAAGTAAGGCCTTCGGTTTATACTTTAACTCGTTTTCGGTATTGGTGTATTTGGACACCAATCTCATCCTTAGTTTGGTGACTTGATAACTTTGATAAGTGAACTTTGCAACGATGCAAGTTATACCCCCTAATTAGAAAGCTAATTTTATGCAACAACTTATATACTTATGTAATTTTGTTTTGTAACCGAGGGATATTGGTTTAATACTCCCAACTTTTATCCGTTGGTTGATAACACTCATAACTTTCGATTTGTTACGCACCATTCCCAATTTTCACCATATTTGTTTTTGTCACTCCATCACTAATGGGCGATTAACGTTGTTAGGGTTTCCAGTGAACCAATTTTCTGGCGAAACAAACGATCGGAAACAGAAAAGAGGGAGGCAATGCGACTACGGTTTCCGGCGAATCCTGATTTTCCGGCGAAGCAAACCATCGGAACAGAAAAGAGAAAGGCGGCCCGGCTAGTGTTCAGCCGTAGTTCAGACATCTCCCGAAGGCAGATGCAGCAACTCCATTGTCTGACTGACACAAAGAGAGGACCAATTAATAAGATACAAGGGCGTTCCGACGATTAAGAAGTGAATCCTGCAATCTGGTATGATTTCCGACGAGATTCCACTAACGACATTAGTCGTCCGTTAATGAAGAAGTGACAAAAACAAACAAGGTGAAAGTTGAGAGTGACAGATAACAACGGTAAAAATTGGGAGTATTTAAAACAAATATACTTTTAACCAACACTAACTATACTACAAACACACAAAAACCTTTAAACATACTTTGATAAACCTTTTGTCAAATAATTCAAAATTGGATGTTACCTAATCACTTATTAAAACTATTTATATGCTTAATGTGTTTTTAACACAAAGTATAAGTTGTTCTGATAGTGAAGAGGTAGGTCCTCGCAAAGCCCAGTTGGACCCGCAAGACACACCTTGAAGAGGTACGTCTGCGCAAAGACCAACTTGATCCGCAGGACCCACCATGCTCAGAGATGAAGACCTTACACGCAGTAAGCCAGCTGTTCCCGCAGGAAAGCCTCCCTTGGTACAGTACCCTGCCTGTTCCTGCAGCTGTGGGTACAAGCCAAGAAGGAAGGCTACCCGTACTAACAGTAAGGCTACACGCATAAGGCACTAACTCTTATACTTCAGCAATGTCACCTGAAGAAGGAATGAGCAGGGCGGGAATATTCCCGCCCAAAAGAGCCAGTCCGTACGCTTCTAGAAGATCTTTTGTACTATACCTACCAAGGTATGGACAAATAGACAAGATCTGACAAAAGCAGCCCATGAACCAATCACATGGTGACAGCTCACCGACAATAGTACGAGGAGGAGCACTCTCCAGTACAAAATGTCACTATCAGCTGCTGCCTACCCACCAACTCCCATCGTGGCACGAACGTAGCCCGTGGTTGGTGGAAAAGGAATAGTATATACAGCTGGCCGTACCTGCTTGGAAACCTACATTCGGCTATAAATACTCCAACACCTTGGAACGGTATCATGATCTTATCTTCTCTAGCTATTTCTCTCAATATACACATATTCAGAGCAATCTAGTCTGATTCTCACGCCGGAGGGTGGTCACAAGGAGGAACCCCCCCTTCTCAGTGACGAGCTTACGGTGTCTGTTTTGCAGGTCGAGAAGAATAACCATCTTTGCCGGACCTAACCCTCGTGGGAAACATCTACTTAACCCTAAGATTATCCGTAATCTGCCGAGGTCACTTAGTGTTTCTTCATTGGCGCCATCCGTGCATTAAGCTAGAACTAATTCTCTTTCAGTTTTTTCAAACTTCTGGGAAGATGGTTAAGGTTACTCCGATGCCAAGGCCACCGAGTGACCAAGAAACTCCGGTAGCCACAACCCCAGCTACTGTGGGGAACACCGGTGAATACACGATTTTTACGAACACTACCCCGGTTACCCAAGCCGGGGCAAGTGCAGTAAACAATCCTCCCCTGGGATTCATTGATACCCAGGTAGAGAAGCAGTAGACGAGGCTTCCCCGCCAAACACTAGATCAAGTTAAAGCTTGGGCGGAAGCACGTCAGAAAGAATTCCAAGCTGAGTTGGATGAACTCTTACGTTCACTCCAACATGCCAATGATGAATTCGGAAGCACTCGACAACAGCTCAACATGAGCAATGATTGCGAGTATTCGGATGATGATTGGGAAGAATCTGACAGTGACGCAAACCCTCGTCATAAGGCGAAAGGGAAGCGTAAAGAAGCAGACTTCCGCTCGAAAAGAAGTTTTAGAGAAACTTTCAAGCCAAATAGCACGGGGGAAACCCACGTGACTTCTCCAAAACTTTCAGACCGACTGTTGCAAATGCGGGAACGTCCAAGTTTGCAAGAGACATTGCGGAAGCAATCGCTCCAAAGAGTGCCAAACAGATGTCCAACATAGGCACTTACGATGGCGTATCTGACCCGGACGATCACTTGAACAGATTTATAGCGGGGGCAACCGTCAGCAATTGGACGGAACCCACATGGTGCTACATGTTCCAGATGACGCTCGTCGGGGCAGCCAGAGCGTGGTTTGATCGTCTACCGGTCCACTACATCTATGATTGGGCAGACTTCCAGCACAAGTTCAGCCAGCACTTCAGTCAACAAAGAAAATATACTGAAGAGCAGAGGACGATCCTCAACTGCGTTAGAGAGGAAGACGAATCTTTGCTAGACTTCATCACTCGCTTCAACTCAAAGAAGCTGAGTCTGGGCACCATTAGTGAAGATCTTGTTCGCGCCGCTTTCATCCAGGGCGCTGAGTACCCAGAGCTCATCCGCACGTTGACGGGTAAGATGGCATGCCATCCACGTGGGATGCCATCATGACGGAAGCTAAACGCTTTGCCGAGACGGAGAAGCAACTGGGTAGAAATCTTCCCCAGAGCACAAACCTCTACACGCAGAGAACAAGAGAAAATAACGTCCGTACCGCCCGACAAAATAAGAAGAGGAAGCTTGGTATTTGGCAGTCAAGGATAAACTTTGACACCTCATCCAGCTCTCTCCCTCTCTTAGGCGGAAGGGACAACACGCACTCGTCGAACCGGAATCCCAGATGGACGCTACTCACCAAAAGCGTCACCGAGATATTTGCCACCGAGAAACTCCCATGGCCAAAGGCTTCAATAATCCGACAGCGTCATAACGCTGATAAAAGCAAATCATGTGACTTCCACGGGACCAAAGGCCACACCACGGAGGAATGCACATCTTTGAAGGATAACGTCAAAACATTCGTCAAAGATGGGAAACTCACACACCTCGTGGCGTCAATCAAGAACGGATGGAGGAATGACAATCGGCATAAGGGCAATGGACGAAAGCCCGTCGACATCAGCATTCACATGGTTCATGGCAACGTGAGAGGAAGAAAACGACGAACAACAGAGCCAAGTGCGTGGAAGGAAGCTGAAGTGCGTTTCCCGCGTGTGCCAGGAGGGCCCAACAAAGAAGGCCCCATAGTCATCAAAAGCCAGCTGGGCCACTACATCACCTCCCGCACTCTTGCTGATAACGGCGCTTCGTCAACGGTCATGTATAGGCAGTTCTTCGACAAGCTAGACGACGAAGACAAAGAACGCCTAGAAACGGTTTACGCCTCGATGGAAGGGTTCGATGGCAGCACAAACACCCCCTTGGGTATCCTATCTTTCCCCGTCACTCTCACGGACAGGAAGTACTCCCGCACAGAAGACGTGGACTTCGTCGTAATGAGGAAGCCACACCACACATACGACATTCTCTTCGGGAGAGATGGGATGGAAAGATTTAATGTCGTGGTGTCTTCGGTCCATGGCATGATGGGATGGCCAACAGCTAAGGGTGTCGCGATGATCACGGGTATTCCCCAGAATTTGGTGAGCGATAACGGCACCAACTTTGCTGACCAGAAGCTACAAAAGTGGCTGAAAGAGCTTCAAATCACCCACACCTTTACCTCAGTGGCACACCCGCAGGGTAATGGTGAGGTGGAAAGAGCGAACAAGAGCATCGTCGATGGCATAAAGAAAAGACTCTTGGAGCATAGATCTGACTGGGTGGACGAAGTTCCACATGTCCTTTGGGCAAACAGAACGCTGAAAAAGGCAAGCACGGGCGAAACTCCGTTCAGCCTCACCTATGGCACTGAAGCCATGGTTCCAGTCGAGATTGGTCTACCCTCACCAAGAGTCATAACTCAACCAGAAGACAATGATGCGGAAAGACGGTTAGACCTTATGCTAACCGAAGAACGCAGAGACTTAGCCGCAGCGCGTGAAGAGAACTAAAAGCGACAAATGCAAAAGTACTACAACACGCGGGTAAAACTCTGCAACTACAATATCGGAGACTACATACTGCGTAACAACGAGGCTTCGAACCAAGAGCGCCCAGGAAAGCTGGCCCCGGTCTGGGAAGGGCCATACATTATTAAAGAAGTTTTGGGAAAGGGCGCATACCGGCTCGAAAGACTCGATGGCACCCCCATCCCAAGAACATGGAATGGAGTTCAATTACGCAGATGTTACATGTAGATCAATTCCAAACTTGTAAAGAAAAGGCCTAGAGCCATTTCTAATGGAAATGATTCTCCTTATCACATTGTGTTGATAGCCTTACCTTTATACTTATGAACTGACCACACTGATATGCCGGTATTCACCGCATAAATAAGTGAGGGAGGAAGTAAGTCGTTGCGTGTGGAAAGCGGCACAACCCGCATAAACACAAAAACAGTAAATATTTCTAAAGGGAAGATGAGAAAAACCTTCACGCATGTCAGATATAGATGAAGTTTGGTCATCCTACTAAGTGAAAGTGACGGTCCTACCCGCACAATCATGATAGAGGGAAGCAGAACACTAACCTATTATCTGACACGCGCCGAAAGGTTAACTTATTCAAAACACTTAGAAAATTGCCGAGTTAAACTAAAATATGCATGAGCAAATCATATAATGTTTACAAGGCAAGGCGTTAACAAAATATTTTTATTCACAATAAAAGTTGTCCAAACATTACAAAATGGCTAGGTATCTACCCGCCTACAAAAAATACAAATCTATCCTAACGGTTGGAAGGAATCTTATGATTCAAGCCTCGGGACCGCTTCCTCCAAACCCACTTGAACCCGCACCATCAGTCGGCTGCGGCGGTTCGAGGAAAGCTTTGAGAACAGCTAGCCCGTCATCAGCAGCAGCAACTTCATTCACCTTCTCCACAACCGGATGCGGGAAGGCAGCATACTGGTTCACAGCTTGGTCATAGGCAGCTTCAGTGTTAACGTCGTGTAAAGGAAATCTGGAAGGCGGGATGCCTTTCTCTGCAAATCCTAGACCAAGCAAGAAGCCAGCCTTCTCCCCATCCTCATGAGAAGCGTTGAGGGCTGCGCTCATGGCATCGTCATAAGATGTGTTCGCGAATATCCGATGCACAATCTACAATAAAAAATATATATAAAAAACTTTTCTAAGTATAAAGAAAAGCGCAAAGCAAAGAAATTATGGAGCTACGCGTACCTGCGGCAACGCTTCTCGTAGAAGCCAATCCTTATTAGATAGAGCTTCTTGAAGGGTAGCTTGAGCTTGATCGCGGGCGCGTTCGGCTTCATTCTTGTTAAGGTTGGCAAGCAACACGTCCTTGGCAGCAGCCTCTTCAACGCCTTTAAGCTTGCGCTCAGTGCGATCAAGCATACCCCTCTGATCCAAAAGCTCCTGTAGCTTCTTGGCATCTTCTAAAGCCAAAGCCTCATGAGCCTGCTGAAGCTTCTCCAGTTTGGCTTTAAGCTCTTCATTCTCAACGCGCAGAGGCTCAGCAACGGCTTCGGCTTTGGTGGCCCTTTCGGTGGCCTTACGCGCAGTTTCCTTAGCCAACCTAAGCTGTTTGTTAACAGCTTTGGTAGACTTGGAACGGGCCTCATGCCTGGCTTAGATCTCGGCCTCAAGGTCTTTGAAGGCCTTCTCCTTCTCCGCAGCGATGGCGGCAAGCCTCTTGTTTTCCTCCTGCAGCGATCGCGCCTGAGCCACCTCCAGGCTACGCGCAGTCTTTAACTTGTCGTTTTCACGACAAAGTAACTCGACACGTGGCTACATCCGGGCGAGAAGGATTCGAAGCTCATTGGACAACCTACCCTCCTGGTAGCTAGCCATTGCCTCCCCCAACGCACCGCTTGGAGCGGCATGGCGCGCCCAATCGGCACAGTCCGCAGCCGTCCTTAGAGTTGTTCCCCCGCGGATATTCCACCTTGGAGCATACACCTCACTGGAATCCGAAACTACAAAACCAAAAAACAGTTAGGAAAAAATGATAAGAATGGATAATAGGCCAAAGTAACCCCACGTACCTGTAGGGTCGATAACAGGCCGATAGCCGCTAAACCCATCACCTGAACCTAAAGGATATCCATCCAAGAGGTCAAGGAGATGGGAAGGAGGCAAAGGTTGGACTCCCTCATCAACAGAGGTAAGTCTAGAGGTCCCAACTCTAAACATACCTGAAGCTCCGGCCAAGGACGAGGTAGTCATTGACGCCGAACGTGACACTGCGGAAGCCATAGAGGTGGAGACCATCGGAGATGAACTCATTTGAGATGAACTCACAACCGTGGTAGCTGCCGCAGCTGTGCTCGCGGAAAATGTCACCTCCGGTCCGGTGAAGGATGTAGTGAAGATGGCACTGACGGCCGGCGAAGATGACGTCATAACTGGAACAGTTGCTTCAATAGTATGAGAAACTGAACCAGCACCAGAAACAGGCGCAGCCGCCTGGGTCATCGCCTCGGATAGGTTGACCAAACCTATCGTCGTGGGTCCTGAACTGCTTCCTCCCGCACCGCTCTCGAAAGCGGATAAGTCCACTCCTGCATGAAAAACAAAAGATATTAAAAACAAAGGCGGAAGGAAATGCGGAAAATATGAACAAAAAATATACTTACTGGCTTTCTTGATCCTGAAAGACCTGACAGGCGGAGATAGACCCGATGGGACTGGCCTCTTCGCGCCAGTCACCTGCGCAACGCTTGGTGGCTCGGAAGCGACAGTTGTCTCAACCTCTGAGACAATGGTCTCGTCACCACCACCAAGATTCCCCGCCGCCTCCTCACTTTCAGTCTCGGAATCAGACTGATTCCACAGGCCGATGACGGAAGCAACCTTCGCCTTGCCCTTCACGCCAGCAGCCTTCTTCTTCCTCACAAAGAAAAGCCCATCTGCGGATCCCTCATCAGAAGATGACAGAATCAGAGGAATTCCAGCAGAAGTTTGAGCATGAAGAGGACGAGGATTAAAGAACTCCTTACCTGGCCGGGTGGCGCTCAAAATCTCGTGGCCTGGCGGATAGACCTCTATGAATCTATCCGCCGTTTGCTTCAAAATGGGCAACTCGTTCTCATCAAGATCACGAGTACCCAACCGTGCGGGACCACCAGTCTCCCGCGGATGCAAGAGCGATTGTAGGTCGTTCCCCTCTGAAATAAAAAAGATAATGTTAGAAGAACCCTAAACCAACACAAAAGACAGAGCATACCGTAAGGGAAATAGTTCAAACCGTATTCAAGGACGATGGGTATTTGCGGCGTCCCAGACCCAGCATCCTTCCACACGCGGCTCATCCCGAGCATCACCATCCCAGACTCCGCGAAGCGATAAACAGGAGTCTGGATCTGGGAGATCTTGGCGAACCATTCCGTCTCCTGGTAATTGGAGGCGTGAAGGTTAGGGAGCGCCCTCCCGTTCTTGAACGTCATCGCGATGGGGACGACGCGAGCGGAGATGAAGAAAAACTCCCGCTTCCAAGAACGAAGACTACGCTCGGTAGCGCAGATCTTCAACCCCTTGATCCGAGTAACAAGGGTATACCAACCCTGGATGCACCTCCAGGTAAGGTCATCAGACGGTCGACGCGGGGCTCGATGTCCAAAATACGGCACACCCATTCGAAATGACGAACTTTAGCAATCGCCATTGGGTGCACCTCCGTCAAATGCACACCGTGTTTCTCCTAAACACGGTATACGAACTTCGTTAATGGGAATCTTAGATTCCCATATATGAAGAACGAGGCGTAAACCCCTATCTTACCCTTAGGGGCATCGTACACCGTCTGGTTGGGCTCCGGAAACTCTGGCTCGTACGGCTCCAGCATGAACTTCTTGACGATGTAATGATACACATCGACAGAAAGAGTACACCGGCACTCGCCAGCAGTACTCTTATCGTCCTTATCGGACGTAGACGTCGGGTTCTCGAGGTAAACGTCAGACTCCTCGACGTTAACCTCAGGATCGTGAGTGGAATAAGACATTTTTTTAAGAAAGTTAAAAGAAAGCGGTTTCAGAAGAATGCTCGCCGGAAAAGATGAGTATTCGCCGGAAATCGCTTAAAAAGGAAAGAGTGAAGTGAAGGTATGGGATGAGATGCACCATCTACCCCCTTATATACTCATCGCAATGAATGCGATGAATTTAATGCGGAGGAAAGAGAGAGCGCAGGTGTAATGAAACGGCGACACGTGCATAAAGCAAGCTGGCAACAGGTGTCAGAATGGCGCGTGACATGAAACTCGCGCCCACGCGCCTGAAAAAGCGTCCTGATTGACCACATGTTGTCACGTCATCATAACTTCCTGCACGTCCTGAAACCGTCAGAAGACGCCAACGTCCCTTCAGCCGTTTGGATTGTCCTTATCCTTTCACCAACTCTTCGAATTTCAGAAAGATTCAAAAATATTCAAAAATAAGAGGGAATATACACCCTTACCTTGGAAAACAAGAAACCATAAGACAAGTGCGGGTACAGTGTCAAGGCGAAACCCTTCACATACTTAGCACTTGCAGGGAATTGAAGCCAAGAAGATACCTTGGAAAACAAGGAACCGTAAGACAAGTGCGGGTACAGTGTCAAGGCGAAACCCTTCACATACTCAACACTTGCAGGGAATTGAACCCAAGATGGATCTTATGGATCATGCTTGCGGAAAGAGAAATAACACCCCAGCATGGCGGGAACGTTGAGGACTAGATTGTTTGAAGCTTCAATGTGGAATTGGTTGTTTAACATAACTGATCACTATGCCTAAAACTACCAATACCCCGTGGAGAATCTATACAAGTGAAACACAACGCTCCCGACTTGCGAAGAGGTTACACACCTACCCGCATCATATCCAAAGATCAGGCAGAAAAAATCGGGAATTTTCTG
This sequence comes from Bidens hawaiensis, assembly GCF_021521415.1. NCBI lineage: Eukaryota > Viridiplantae > Streptophyta > Magnoliopsida > Asterales > Asteraceae > Bidens > Bidens hawaiensis. Next base: position 57,253 of record NW_027506015.1, on the reverse strand, counting down.
CAAGTGACATTAGGAAAACCGTGGGAAGAATCCCCACGGAGAACCTTAAAAAACGAAAACCCCTCTTTAAAACCCCTTGCTTAAAGTCCAAAAGTTCCTCTCACTTATTAACAATTCATGAGAAGAACAATGGACTGGGGGGACTTGAAGAGGTAGGTCCCCGCAAAGCCCAGTTGGACCCGCAAGACACACCTTGAAGAGGTACGTCTGTGCAAAGACCAACTTGATCCGCAGGACCCACCATGCTCAGAGATGAAGACCTTACACGCAGTAAGCCAGTTGTTCTCGCAGGAAAGCCTCCCTTGGTACAGTACCCTGCCTGTTCCCGCAGCTGTGGATACAAGCCAAGAAGGAAGGCTACCCGCACTAACAGTAAGGCTACACGCATAAGGCACTAACTCTTATACTTCAGCAATGTCACCTGAAGAAGGAATGAGCAGAGCCAGTTCGTACGCTTCTAGAAGATCTTTTGTACTATACCTACCAAGGTATGGACAAATAGACAAGATTTGACAAAAGCAGCCCATGAACCAATCACAGGGTGACAGCTCACCGACAATAGTACGAGGAGGAGCACGCTCCAGTACAAAATGTCACTATCAGCCGCTGCCTACCCACCAACTCCCATCGTGGCACGAACGTAGCCCGTGGTTGGTGGAAAAGGAATATTATATACAGCTGGCCGCACCTGCTTGGAAACCTACCTTCGGCTATAAATACTCCAACACCTTGGAACGGTATCATGATCTTATCTTCTCTAGCTATTTCTCTTAATATACACATATTCAGAGCAATCTAGTCTGATTCTCACGCCGGAGGGTGGTCACAAGGAGGAACCCCCCCTTCTCAGTGACGAGCTTACGGTGTCTGTTTTGCAAGTCGAGAAGAATAACCATCTTTGCCGGACCTAACCCTCGAGGGAAACATCTACTTAACCCTAAGATTATCCGTAATCTGCCGGGGTCACTTAGTGTTTCTTCAGATAGTGTTTGAGGTTACTTATACAAATGGGAAATCTACTTATCTATTTTATGAGTAACAAACTCTTTTAAAATAACATTTTATAAGTTATTTAGTCTAATACAAAAAATTAATAAAGGGATATCAGTTTAATAATCATTTATAAAAATATTATGCTTTAATGGTTTCTAGTTTGGTTAAAACCCAAAACCGACCCATTTTCTTGTATTACATAGATATTAAAAACTGACATAACATGTAGGATACGAGTACATGTTCAATAAAAATATTCAAGCCTAAATGGTTTAAACCCAAAAAATCCAACCCCATTATAAAAAAGATAACCATAAAAACTAAAACCAAATGACTTAAAAAACCCAAAAATCGAATTCTTGGTTTTTTGATCAGTTAAACACTTAAACCCAAAACCGACCCATTTTCTTCTATTATATAGTAATATAGATATTAAAACCAATATAAAAATATGTACGAATTGAGTACTTGTTCAACAACAACTACAGGCCCAAATAACAAAACCTAAAAATGCAAACCCATTAAAAAAAACGAAATCAAATAGGTTTGAAAACATACTTTCTGGATTTTAGTCTGACTTAAACCCAAAAACGACTCATCGCTCATGCACATCCTGATAAGATCCCAAATCTTGGTCAAAGATGTTGAAGATTAGGGCTGGTTATTATTCTATTAGCTTAATTTCAGGGCTAATTATTATTCAGTTGATGCTTATATATATCTTTTGTTCTAGTTTTAGGGGAGGTCAATGTTTATATTTATGAATTTACATGGTTAAAATCCTTGTAATGGAGATCTAATCCTTCTCCAATCAGATTTATTGGAGAATAGCCCATCCTAAATCAGGCCAACTATCCTTTAATTTCTTGTTTAATTTCCTATGCGTTTTCAGAAGAAAAAAAAAGGACACCTCACAAAATCAACCATAATGTAACAAGATGCATTTAGAACATATAAGAAGCTTTTAAGACACACTGTTCCAAGTATATCTACTAATTATTAACAATTCGACACAAACTGAGAAAATATGGTTAAAACTAAATCAAGATAAAAGTACAACCACTTTCTTTTCATCAAAGACAAGATGTTAGATGGTGGAAAAATAAAACTATAAATTATCAATTCTTCATCAAATTGCGGCTGGCACTTGGTCATGCAGAATCAACCCTTGCCCTTGTTGACTGAAACATTAACAAAGGGGAAGTGAGTGAAAGCCAAATATTACTTACAATAATTTTTATACCAAGGGATGGCAAAATAAAATAACCGAGCCTCATGGGTATACCCGAAGCATCTTGTACGGGTACTGGGCCGGGCATAGGATTAGGTGATACCCGGCCTAGTTACCTGAAGCCACATACTGACATACCCCATTTACCTGAATTATATACCTGAAATTTATATTTTTTTATTTTAATTTTTTTTACCACTTGTCTGTAAATGCTTCGTTTTAGTAGGTTTATTATATGAACAAGTTAATTTTTATTTTTTGAGATATGTATGTAACGATATCATTTGGAATTTCACATGTTATGAAGCTTATACATTAAATTATAATAATATTATTTATTAATGAAAATGCTTATAAAAATTATAATGAAAATTCTTTTTGATATCCGACGAATATTGCTCTGTATGGGATACGATTTTACAGCCAGGTATAGGAATGTGAATGGGACTGGGATTGATAATGTATGAAGTAACAACATAAAAATTAAGGCATTCGGTCCAGGAAACGAAGGACATACCAAGAAGATAACTAAGTTATACAATAATCTATACTATATTACATAAGCAAAGGAAATACACACACACAAACCAACCTTCATAGTCGTCTTGCATTATCATGGGGGGATACGAGGCTCTGCACAAATATAGGTTTACTAACAAGCATCCGCACAAATATAGGTGTACTAGCATAGTCCTGCAAGTGACGTTTCGAAGCACTGAAAACCGATAATACATTATCATTGTTTTGCAATTTCAATCTCAAAGTGTGTACAACATCATGATTCATTTCATCCTCATGCGGGAATTTTACGAATTCCCACTGCTCTTTTACGTTGTACTTTTTCATCAACCATACACCATCGTTATAAAAAACTGCGCATAGACACTCTTTTATAATTCCCACTTTTATTAATAATCTTGCTTCATTAGGTAGGTGGATTTCTTTAAATTCTTCTTTAGATAAATCATAAGATAATATTAGTTTATTTTTATTCTGATCCCGAACAATCCAGTGAAGTGCACCATTGTATAAGACGCCAACCTTAGTATAAGATAATCCATAGTTCTCTTTGCCAATATCTCTCCATGCATTTGATTTCAAACTCAATAAACAAAAAGATGTCCGTAGATGCTCGCTTGTCCGGACCCCTACAATGACCTTGTAATCATCACTTGATGAATCATAACCAAAACCCCAACAACATGATGGTTCACCAATATACGGAGGATATGCCAGTTGTCTAAACTCTCTTGTCAAGGGATTGCCTACTATTAGCTTATTCCTAAAATATTCAATGCAAACAAGGCCATTGGAAGAACCAACAAGAAAATAACGCTTGGCGAAAGCGGGATCCATTGATAAACACACTCTTCTATGGCCAAGTTTTTTGTTGGAGTAATCTTTGTTATAACTATGGTTTAGATGACACTTAACAAAACGAGAACTAGAGATTAGTGAGTACCATGCCTTACACACGCTCTTGCAACGAATGAGGTTCGTTCACATCCAATGCAATCAGTATTTGCTCAACAACATCTTCGTTAACAACATCTGCCATTCAGTTAATCTTGTTCCTTTTGAACTCGTAACCCTAAATAAATTAGCAAAGCTAATATACGGAGGCTGGTTCATTACTTACAATGTATGTGACAATATATTACTCAGCAAAGCTACGTCAGGCCCATTGTATTTTGGGTTCAAGACCAACTCCTTCATTCCTTTTGCTTTTAATAGATTTGGGTCTCTTGCTCCCGATGCTGCTACGTTTCTAAAAAGAGTTCAGCGGGTCGTGCACAGTAACTCAACGACACCAAAGAACGATAATTTTATTTTCAGTAGGATCGGTTTTGCCATTCAAAAGGGGGTGGCGGCGAAGCTTGTTGCCCGCTTACCTGCCTTTTTATTGTAATTGGATCCTTTTATTTAAAATGACAAGCATTAGATATTTTTCAAAAAAAAAAGCCCAACTCTACATTTAATTAACAAATGTTTATGGGCTTCGGTGCAAGTTAGGAAGGCAGAGGTGCACGAATCTGGTTTTTCAAATACCCGGTTTCGGATATAGAACCGGGTTCGGATATGACCGGGTATTGGAAAATCAGGTATTACCGGGTATTGGAAAATCAGGTATTGGCAATAATCGGGTCGGGTTCGGGTCCGTGTATTGCCTCTAAAAACCATACTCTATGTATCAGGTTCGGATCGGGTATAGAACCGGGTATTCTAAAACCGGGAATTTGAATACCCTATATTCTGGTATTGAAAAAACCATATTTTTGGGGTTTTCCGGGTTTTTTTTGGGATAGATTGGATTTTTTAAGGGTTTGCACTCTTTAGAGGTATTTTTCAGGTATTTCTCAGGTATAGACCGGGTGTTTGAAAAACCCGGTTCTGGGTATGAAACCGGTTCCGGTTTTCGGATATTACCGGGTACAAATTGGGTTCGGTTCGGGTACGGGTTTTGGTACCGAAATGCATACCCTATACGTACCCTACGGGTAGGGTCCGGTACGGGTTCGGGTATTGAAAACCCGGGTATAAAAAAAACCAGTTCCGGGTTCTGGTTTTTTGTGCAACTCTAGGTAGGGGTGCATAGAGATAAGATGTGTGTACAAATAAGGTTTTCTTAATACCCGGTTCCGAGTATGGAACCGGGTTATGGGTATAATCAGGTATTGAAAAAGCAGGTATTGAGAGAAACCATTAGGGTCCGGGAATGAATATTGAAGGAAAAAGTTGTACCCTATGTACCTAGTAGGGTATAATCAGGTTCAAGTATAACCGGACATTATTACCCGGTTTTAAAAGAAGTTTTTTTTTTCCTTTTTTTTTAATTTAAACAAAAATAAATGTATTTGAAAATTAAATTTGATTTGAAATTTGTAAAACAATTAAATATACTACAATAACATAAACTGATTAAAGGAAAAAATATATTCTCCATGATATATGATAGGCATTTTAAACAAATTTTAATAGAAGAGTTGTAAAGTAAAGATAAAAATATATTTTAAAATTTTAAATATTCTATCATGTATTAAAAAAAGGGTATCGGGTATAGGGTATAATCGGGTAAGGTTTGATAATGACGTACCAAAACGTACCAAAAGGGTAAGGTTTGATAATGACGGTGAATTACATCACATTTTAGACACATATATTAGAAGCTTTATAGAATTACAGACACTGCTCCATGTATATTTAATAATCAGCATTCACATAAATTGAAAATATATAAAATTAAAACTAAATCAAGATAAAAGTATAACAACCACTTTATTATCATCAAAGACAAGATACTAGAAAAGTAGAAAGTAGCCAAATAAAACTATAAACAATCACTTGTTTCATTAAAGAAGAGATAAAGACATAAAGTATAAGTAATTACCTTGTTCATCAAAATGTAGCTAGCCTTTGGTCCCGCAGCAGAATCAACCCTCGTTGACTGAAACATTAACAAATGCAAGTGAGTGAAAGACAAATATTATTTACAAGATTTTTCATACCTAGGGATGACAAAAAGGTTAGAGCGAGAAGGATATACACGAAACCCAAAATATCTGGGACTTGTATACCTGAAGCCCGATAGCTGTTGGATCAAGTATGGGATTAGGTGATACTCAACACGATTACCCAAAATCACATACCCGTTTACCCAAATATGCCCGAAAAATTTATTACTTTTTTTTTTGGGAATAACATTTCTCTACTAATGCTTCGTTTTAGTAGGTTTTCTAATTAATATACAAACAAGCTAATTTTCTTTTGAGGTATTTATTTAATGATATTATTTGAATATAGATGTTATGAAGTATATACATAAATTTATATAAAAATTACAAAGATTTTATTTATTAATGATAACCCTTATAAGAGATTTTTTTTTCAAACTAACATGTACCCAATGAATATTAGGACGGGCAATTGGATACAATTTTACAACCGGGTATAGGATTGCGATTGATATTGACAATAAATGAGATAACAACATCAAACTAAGGCATTCAGTCTAGGAGATGTAGGACATACGAAGAAGATCAGTAAATTATACAATAATCTATACTATACTATATGAATAAAGAAACAAATATAAAAAGACCAACTGAAGAAACACCAGTCGAACCCCGACAGATTACTGGTAACCTGGGGGTTGGAGAGCTGCTTCCCACGAGGGGTTAGACCCTTGGAAGATGGTTCTTCTGATAACCTGCAAAACAGACACCGTGAGCTCGTCACTGAGAAGGGGGGGGTTCCTCCTTGTGACCACCCTCCGGCGTGAGAATCAGACTAGATTGCTCTTTAAATATAAAAGTATATTAAGAGATTGCTAGAGCAGATATCAGGTATATTATGATGATATAAGATGCTGTAAGATGATCATACCATTGGGGTATTTATAGCCGAAGGTAGGTTTCCAAGGGGTTTAGCCGGCCCAACACGCTACCAACTGTAACCTATGCACGTGCCCTGCCTGTGAGTGGTGGATAGGTAGCGGCTGACACAGAGCAGGCGTGCCGTGCACTCTTCCTCTTCTGCCAACTACAGGCTAGGCACGTGGTATGGCAGGAGTTGGTGGGTAGGCGGCGGCTATTGGTCACAGTGCTGTGGCGTGCTGTCTGCCATGCTGCTGTCAGTGAGCTGTCGCATTCTTGGTCAGATCTTTTGTCTGTACCTCGTCAGGTATCACACAAAAGATCCTCCATCATACGGACTGGCTTATTTAGGCGGGAGTTTTCCCCCTCCCGCCTTTGCTCATTCCTTCAGGTGACACTGGGGAGAGTTAAGTGCCTTGTGCGTGTAGCCATGCTGCGCGGGTGGCCTTCCCTAATGGCTTGTATCCGAGGCTGCGGGGACAGGCGGAGTTCTTCACCATTGGGAGGCATTTCCTGCGGGACCAGCTTGCGTACTGCGCGTAAGGACGTTACGTCTCTGAGCATGGTTGGTCCTGCGGATCCAGTTGGTCTCTGCGCAGACGTCCCTGTTTAAGGTGAGTCTTGCGGGTCCAACTGGGCTCTGCTGGGACCTACCTCTTCAAGTCCCCCCAGTCCAATGTTCTTCTCATGAGTGTTTAATAAAATGAGGTGAACTTTTGGACTTGAGCAAAGGGTTTTGTAAGGTTTTCCATGGGGATTCTTTCCGCGGAAGTCCTTGTCACTTGCAGAAATGCCCGAGTTTCCTGCTTGGTCTTTGGGTATGATGCGGGTAGGTCTGTAACCTCCTCGCAAGTCAGGAGCATTGAGTCCCAGTTGTATGTATTTTCCATGAGGTTTTGGTAGTTTTCAACATAGTGATCAATTATGTTAAGACCACCAATTCCATCTTGGAGCTTCAAACAACGTAGTTCTCGACGTTCCCGCTATGCGGGGATGTTATTTCCGTTTCCGCAAGCATTGCCCAGAAGATCCTTCTTGGTTTCAATTCCCAGCGGAGCGCTAGGTATGTGAAGGGTTTTGCCTTAACACTGTACCTGTGCTCGTCTTACGGTTACTTTACTTCCAAGGTATTCCTGGCGTCAATTCCCTGCGGGTGCTAGGTATGTGAAGGGTTTTGCCTTTACACTGTACCCGCACCCGTCTTATAGTTACTTGGTTGCCGAGGTACTTGGCTTCAATTCCCTGCGGGTGCTAGGTATGTGAAGGGTTTTGCCTTAACACTGTACCCGCATCCGTGCATAAAGCTAGAACTTCATTTTTCTCCAGTTTTTTCAAACTTCTAGAAAGATGGTTAAAGAAACTCCGGTAACCACAACCCCAGCTACTGGAGGGAATACCGGCAACACAGTTTTTACAAACACTACCCCGGTTACCCAAGCCGGGGCAAGTGAAGTAAATTTTACGAACACTACCCCAGTTACCCAAGCTGGGGCAAGTGCAGTAAATAATCGCCCACTGGGATTCACCGATACCCAGTTTAAAAAACGAACAAGACTCCCCCGCCAAACTCTCGATGAAGTTAAGGCATGGGCGGAGGCACGACAAAAGGAATTCCAAGCTGAGTTGGACGAACGCTTGCGTTCCGTCCAACAGGCCGACGAATTCGAAGAATACTTGGACAATGACTCGGAGGAATCCGACTCCGACACGAACCCTCGCCATAAGGCAAAAGGGAAGCGTAAGGAAATGGAATCCCAACCGAAAAGGCATTCTGGACAAGCCTTCAAACCAAAAAGCACAGGTGGAAGTTCACGAGACTTCTCCAAAACGTACAGACCGAACGTTGCAAATGCGGGAACGTCCAAATTTGCAAGGGACATTGCGGAAGCAATTGCCCCAAAAAGTGCCAAACAAATGCCCAACATAGGCACTTATGATGGTATGTCCGACCCAGACGACCATTTGAACAGGTTCATAGCAGGAGCAACCGTCAGCAACTGGACGGAACCCACGTGGTGTTACATGTTTCAAATGACGCTGGTGGGGGCTGCTAGGGTTTGGTTTGATCGTTTACCGGTTAACCACATTTACGACTGGGCAGACTTCCAGCAGAAGTTTAGCCAACACTTCAGCCAGCAGCGAAAGTATACCGAGGAGCAATGGACAATCCTCAAATGTATACGGGAAGAAGATGAATCTCTGCCAAACTTCATCACTCGCTTCAACTCAAAGAAGTTAAGTTTGGGCAATATCAGCGAGGATCTTGTTCGCGCAGCCTTCATCCAGGGCGCGCAGGACCCAGAGCTTATCCGCACCCTAACGGGTAAAGATGGAATGCCATCCACATGGGATGGCATCATGACAGCAGCTAAACGCTATGCGGAAACGGAGAAGCAACTGGGTAGAGACCTTCCGCAGAGCACAAACCTTTACACCCAGAGGACGAGAGAGGACAACGTCCTCACCGCCCGATTGAACAAAAAACGGAAGCAAGGCATTTGGCAGTCAAGGGTAAACTTTGACACCTCATCCGGCTTACAGCACCGATTGGGTGAAAGGGATAATGTAAAGCTGCACCGGAACTCCAGATGGACGCCACTTACCAAAAGCGTCACTGACATATTTGCTACTGAAGAGCTCCCATGGCCAAAGCCTCCAGTAATCCGACATCGTCACGATGCTGATCGGAGCAAGTACTGTGACTATCACAGAACAAAAGGCCACAACACTGAAGAATGCATAGACGTAAAAGACATGGTCGAAACATTCGTCAGAGATGGGACGCTCGCACACCTCGTGGCGAAATAAAAGCTAAGCAGGCAGGCAGGTGCGTGTGGAACCATGGCTGGGGTAAACATGAATAAAAAATCTGCTTCAATATGGAGACTACATGCTGCGTAAAGAACGAGATCCCGAAAACAGGTGCGTGTCGGCTCGATGGCACTCCTGTCCCAACATGGAAGGGAGTTCAATTACACAGTTTGCATGTAATCAATTCCAATTTGTACAGAAAAGGCCAAGAGCCACTTCTAATGGAAATGATTCTCTTTCAAACGTCGAAGCTGATGATTTACATTTATACTTTTGTACACACTAATATGCCGGTTTTCACCGCATAATTACAAAAAACGTCATTGCATGGGAAGGCGGTCCTACCCGCACGAACCCAAAAAGCATGATAAACCTTCACGCAGGTCAGTTGAAGGGGAAAAAAAAAGTTACCATATGAAAGTGCTGGTCTATCCGCATGAATCATTCGAGGGAACTGCACCAACCTATCAACAACCGCGCGTGGGACAGTTCAAAATTCTTAAGAGGAAAAGGTAAACCTATACGCAGGTCAGATATGGGTAAAGTTATGCCATCCTACTAAGTGCAAGTGACGGGTCTACCCGCACAATCACGAAAGAGGAAGCAAAACTTCACACCTATTATCAGCCACGTTCAATGGTTAACTTATCCTCAACAGGCAAACCTTCACGCAGGTCAGTTGAAGGAGTTCAATTATTCCATTAAATGAAAGTGCCGGTCTATCCGCACGAATCATGAAAGGAAGATGAACACTAACCTATCAACAACCGCGCGTCGAACGGTTAAAACAATCCAACACTGGTGACGGCATTCACATTACGTGAAGTCGTTGCGTGGGAAGGCGGTCTTACCCGCACGAACCCAATAACGTGGCAAACCTTCACGCAGGTCAGTTGAAGGAGAAGAGTTCAATTATTCCATTAAATGAAAGTGCCGGTCTATCCGCACGAATCATGAAAGGAAGATGAACACTAACCTATCGACAACCGCGCGTCGAACGGTTCAAAACAAAATTCTTAAAAAGGTAAGAAAAACCTACACGCAGGTCAGGTATGGGTAAAGTTTTGCCATCCTACCAAGTGCAAGTGACGGTTCTACCCGCGCTATCACGAAAGAGGAAGCAAAACTTCACACCTATTATCAACCACGTTCAAAGGTTAACTTATCCTCAAAAAGTAAGAAAAACCTACACGCAGGTTAGATAAAAGTTAAAGTTTAGCCATCCTACCAAGTGCAAGTGACGGTTCTACCCGCACAATCACGAAGGAGGAAGCGAAACTTTAACCCACTATCAACCACGTTCAAAGGTTCTTATTCTAAACACTTGGAAAATTGCTATTTTAAACTAAGTATGCAAGTCATAAGTTTATAAAGCAAAGAATCCAATGAAAGGAATAACAATCGTATATTTCAATGATATATTACAACAGTGGCCGGGTAACTACCCGCCTAAAAGAAATCTATACAAAGCTAAGTCTATCCTAGCAGTGGGAAGGGATCTTCAGGATCAGGCTTCAGGGCCACCTCCGCTTGGACCAGCACCGTCAGAGAGCGGCTGCCCAAGGAAAGCCTTAAGGATGTTTAGCCCATCATCAGCAGCAGCAGCTTCATTCACCTTCTCCACCACTGGATGCGGGAAGGCAGCGTACTGGTTCACAGCTTGGTCATAAGCAGCTTCAGTATTAACATTGAATAAAGGGAAGTTGGAGGGCGGAAAGCCTCTCTCAGCAAACCCAAGACCAAGCAGGAAGCCAGTCTTCTCCCCATCCTCATGAGAAGCGTTGAGGGCTGCGCTCATCGCATCGTCATAAGAGGTCTCTGAAAGGACCCGACGCACAACCTACAAAAGAATACAAGTTAGAACATTTTCTAATTACGAGCGGAAAGCGTAAAGAAAAAGATAAAGATACCTGAGGCAACGCTTCTCGAAGCAGCCATTGGAGGGTAGCTTGACTTTCTTTGTAAGCACGTTCGGCTCCGCTTTTATCAAGGTTGGCAAGTTGAACTTCCTTGGCGGCAGCCTCTTCGACGCTTTTGAGTTTCCTTTCAGTGCGGTCAAGCACCCCCCTCTGGTCAAGGATCTCCTGCAGCTTCTTGGCATCTTCCATTGCCAAGGCGTCATGAGCATGCTGAAGAGCCTTTAATTTGCATTTAAGCTGCTCATTCTCTTCGCGAAGCGGCTCATCAACAGCTTCAGCCTTGGCAGCCCTCTCAGTTGAGTTTCGCGCAGTCTCCTTAGCCAGCCGAAGCTGTTCATTCACAGCTTGGGCAGCCTTGGAGCGGGCCTCGAGTCGCGCCTGGACTTCAACCTCGAGGGCCTTGAATGCTCTCTCCTTCTCGGCGGCTGGCAGCGGCCAACTGCCGGTTCTCCTCCCGCAGAGCCCGCGTCTCAGATATTTCTTTGGCGCGAGCTGCTTTTAACTTGTCGTTTTCACGACAAAGCAGCTCGACGCGGGGCTGCATCCGGGCTTGGAGAACCCGAAGCTCATTGGTTAGCCTACCCTCCTGGTAGCTAGCCATGGCTTCCCCCAACGCACCATGAGGAGCAGCGTGGCGAGCCCAATCCACGCACTCCACAGGGGTGCGAAGGGTTGTTCCTCGGCGTATGTTCCATCTTGGAACATACACTTCATTGGAATCCGACACTGCAAAAGAAACAAAGGCAGTTAGGAAAAGATGACAAAAATATACAAAGGAAAAAGAACCCTACGTACCTGTAGGGTCAATAACAGGCCGATAGCCGCCAAACCCATCACCTGAACCTAAAGGAAATCCATCCAACAGGTCAGGCAGATGGGAAGGTGGCATAGATCGGCGGGAAGCCCGGCGCGTACCTGATGGTCCGGCCGTCGGTGCCGGTGGCGCAGGTATAGTGGCAGCCGCTGTGGTAGCCATTGTTGGCGTCGCCTCCTCAGCAACAGTAACCGCCGGCTCCGTGAAAGATGCTGTAAAAATTGCACTCACGGCCGGCGGAGACACCTTCTCAGCTGGAACAGCCTCAGGAAGGCTGGAACCAACGGAAGCAGGCGCAGACGCCTGGGTCGACGCCTCGGGAAGGCTGACCGAGCCTTCCCTCATTGGCGGGGGAATACTTGCTCCAACTACACCCGGGAATGCGTCAACATCCACACCTGCACAAGCAAAAGTGTTAGAAAAATTTATTTGAAACAACAAATCTAGACAAGAATTATGGGGGTACTTACGGGGTTTCTTGAGCTTGAACATACGGACGAGCGGGGGCGAACCCGATGGAGCCGGCCTCTTGACACCGGTAACCGTCGTCGTCGCTGCCTCCCCGGAGGTAACAGCTACAGCCTCCGGAGCGGTGGTCTCCTCACCACCGGTCTTCCCCGCCACCTCTGCACTATCTGACTCCGAGTCAGATAGGACTACTGGGTCGGCCGTAGAGGCCACCTTCTCCTTGCCTTTCCCGACGGCAGCCTTTTTCTTCCGCACCAGTGGAGGACCTTCTGCGGATTCCTCAGAAGAAGAAATGTCAACTCCAGCAGCAGGCACAGCATTGAGAGGTTCAGGGTAGAAGATAGGCTTACCTGGCCGTCGGTGGCTCAGGATCTCTTGGCCTGGCGGGTAAACCTCCACGAACCGACCCGCGGTCTGCTCTAAGATGGGCAACTCGTTCTCGTCCAGAGCACGAGTACCCATCCGCGCGGGACCATCTTCCTCCGCGGGTTCAGGAGCGACTGAAGATCGTTCCCCTCTGAAATCAACAAGAAAGTTAGAAAAAATCGAAGTCAGCAAAATGAAACAAGACGTACCATAAGGGATAGAGTTCGAACCATATTCAAGGACGATCGGAACCTTATCCGCATTCGCCGCCTTCCACACCCGGCTCATCCCCAGCATCACCATCGCCGACTCCGGAAAACGGAAAACCGGGGACTGGACCCGAGATATCTTCGAGAACCATTCCGCCTCCTCGTAGTTGAGGGCGGGAAGGTTCGGAAGCGCCTGGCCATTCTTGAACTTCATGGCGATGGGGATGGCGCGAGCGGATATGAAGAAGAACTCTCTTCTCCATGAGCGAAGACTCCGCTCGGTGGTACAAATCTTTAAACCCTTGATACGGGTTGTAAGAGTGTACCACCCCTGGATGCACCTCCAAGTGTAGAAGGTCATCAGACGGTCAACGAGGGGCTCAAGGCCCAATATCCGGCACACCCACTCAAAGTGCCGGACCTTGGCAATGGCCATGGGGTGCACCTCTGTCAGGTGCACACCGTGCCTCTCCAGGACACGGTACACAAACTTTGTCAACGGAAACCTAAGGTTTCCGTAGACAAAGAATGCAGCATAAACCCCGATCTTGCCACTAGGGGCATCGTACACAGTATGGTGGGGTTCAGGAAACTCAGGCTCGAGAGACTCGAGCATGAACTTCCTGACGATATACTGGTATAGATCGACAGGAAGAGAGCACTGGCATTCGCCAGCAGTCTTCTGGTCATCAGCATCATGAGAAGACATGGTGGAAGAAAGACGAAGAGATTTCAGGGTAATGCTTTACTGAACAGAAAAATTTGCCGGAAATTACTTGAGAAGAAGAGATGAAAGTGAAAAGTGTGAATTGCAAATAACCCTCTCCCCCTTTATATAGTAATCGCAATTAATGCGATGAATTTAATACGGAAGAGAGAGAAATCAAAGGTGCAATGAAACTAGGACGCGTGGCAAAAGCAAGCTGGCAACATCTGTCACAAGGACGTATGCCAAAGATTTCGCGGCTACGCGCCCGAAATCCCGTGCCCACGCGCCTGAAAAAGCAACTGGAATGACCATGTTCTGTCACGTCACCATAACTCCCTGCACGTCCTGACACAGTCAGAAGAAACCGTCGCACGACGTTTCAGAGGTTTGGACTTATCTTTTCACCAACTCTTCGAATTTCAAAATTCAAAATTCGAAAATATTAAAAAGTAAGCGGGAAAATACCCCTTACCCCTTGGCAAGCAAGTAACCGTAAGACGGATGCGGGTACAGTGTAAAGGCAAAACCCTTCACATACCTAACACCCGCAGGGAATTGAAGCCAAGAAAACCTTGGTGAACAAGTAACCGTAAGACGGATGCGGGTACAGTGTTAAGGCAAAACCCTTCACATACCTAGCACCCGCAGGGAATTGAAGCCAAGTACCTCGGCAACCAAGTAACTATAAGACGGGTGCGGGTACAGTGTAAAGGCAAAACCCTTCACATACCTAGCACCCGCAGGGAATTGACGCCAGGAATACCTTGGAAGTAAAGTAACCGTAAGACGAGCACAGGTACAGTGTTAAGGCAAAACCCTTCACATACCTAGCGCTCCGCTGGGAATTGAAACCAAGAAGGATCTTCTGGGCAATGCTTGCGGAAACGGAAATAACATCCCCGCATAGCGGGAACGTCGAGAACTACGTTGTTTGAAGCTCCAAGATGGAATTGGTGGTCTTAACATAATTGATCACTATGTTGAAAACTACCAAAACCTCATGGAAAATACATACAACTGGGACTCAATGCTCCTGACTTGCGAGGAGGTTACAGACCTACCCGCATCATACCCAAAGACCAAGCAGGAAACTCGGGCATTTCTGCAAGTGACAAGGACTTCCGCGGAAAGAATCCCCATGGAAAACCTTACAAAACCCTTTTCAAAACCCTTTGCTCAAGTCCAAAAGTTCACCTCATTTTATTAAACACTCATGAGAAGAACATTGGACTGGGGGGACTTGAAGAGGTAGGTCCCAGCAGAGCCCAGTTGGACCCGCAAGACTCACCTTAAACAGGGACGTCTGCGCAGAGACCAACTGGATCCGCAGGACCAACCATGCTCAGAGACGTAACGTCCTTACGCGCAGTACGCAAGCTGGTCCCGCAGGAAATGCCTCCCAATGGTGAAGAACTCCGCCTGTCCCCGCAGCCTCGGATACAAGCCATTAGGGAAGGCCACCCGCGCAGCATGGCTACACGCACAAGGCACTTAACTCTCCCCAGTGTCACCTGAAGGAATGAGCAAAGGCGGGAGGGGGAAAACTCCCGCCTAAATAAGCCAGTCCGTATGATGGAGGATCTTTTGTGTGATACCTGACGAGGTACAGACAAAAGATCTGACCAAGAATGCGACAGCTCACTGACAGCAGCATGGCAGACAGCACGCCACAGCACTGTGACCAATAGCCGCCGCCTACCCACCAACTCCTGCCATACCACGTGCCTAGCCTGTAGTTGGCAGAAGAGGAAGAGTGCACGGCACGCCTGCTCTGTGTCAGCCGCTACCTATCCACCACTCACAGGCAGGGCACGTGCATAGGTTACAGTTGGTAGCGTGTTGGGCCGGCTAAACCCCTTGGAAACCTACCTTCGGCTATAAATACCCCAATGGTATGATCATCTTACAGCATCTTATATCATCATAATATACCTGATATCTGCTCTAGCAATCTCTTAATATACTTTTATATTTAAAGAGCAATCTAGTCTGATTCTCACGCCGGAGGGTGGTCACAAGGAGGAACCCCCCCCTTCTCAGTGACGAGCTCACGGTGTCTGTTTTGCAGGTTATCAGAAGAACCATCTTCCAAGGGTCTAACCCCTCGTGGGAAGCAGCTCTCCAACCCCCAGGTTACCAGTAATCTGTCGGGGTTCGACTGGTGTTTCTTCACCAACCTTCACAGTCATCGTGCATTATAATAGGGAGAGACAAGGCTCTGCACAAATACAAGTTCACTAGTATGCTCCGACTCGGGATGTTTTGAAGCATGGGACACCCATAATGCACAATTATCCTTGGGCGGTCCCAATCTCAACGTGTGTACAATATCATAGTTCATTTCATCATCAGGCAACATTTTTAACAGCTCCCACGACTCTTTTACATTGTATTTTTTCATCAACCATAGCCATATACCATCGTCAAAAGAACCTACATATGCACACAGACGTTCATTCATAATTCCCAGTTTAATATATATAGCATATACATCATCGGGTAGGTGAATTTCTTTAAATTCCTCTTTAGATAAATCAAAAGATAGAATTAAATAATTATTATTTTGATCCCATACAATCCAGTGAAGTGCACCATTGAACAAGACACCATCCTTATTACGAGTGAATCTATATTTCTCTTCGCCAACATCTCTCCATGCATTTGATTTCAAACTCAATAACCGAAAACAAGGCCATTGTTGATTCTTGCCTAGCCAAGCCCCTACAATGACCTTGTAATCATCTCTGGCTGAATCATAACCAAAACCCCAACATATTAGTTCACGACCGGTATAAGATGGATATGTCAATTGTCTTACTTCTCTAGTTAACGGATTGCCTACTATTATAAGCTTAGCCCTAAAATATTCCATGCAAACCAAGCCATTGGAAGAACCAAGAAGATTCGTGTAACCACAATATAAAAACCTAACTCTTCTATGACCAAGTTTTTTGTTGGAGTAATCTTTGTTATAACTATGGTTAAGATGACATGTAACGAAACGAGGACTTGTGATTAATGAGTACCATGTCTTACATACGCTCTTGTAACGAATGAGGTCGTTTGCATCCATTGCTATTAGTATTTGCTCAACTACATCTTCATTAACAAGCTCTGCCATTAAGGTTAATTCAATCGATATCACGGTGATAGAGTCAATTGATTTAATAATTTAATCTTTTGAATTCGTAACCCTATTTAACTTATTTTTGTGCATTAATAGGTAAAGCTACATCAGGCCCAAGTTATTTTGGTGCTTAATCCACTAATGTTTATGGGCTTCAGTACAAGAGTTAGGATTAGAGGTGAAAAGAAAAACAACTAACCCAAAACCGGACCCGAAACCGGAACTACTTTTTTTACCCGGATTTTTACTACCCGGCCCCATACCCAACCATACCCGTAGGATAAGGCTGGGGTATGCATTTCAGTACCAAAACTCATACCTGGAAACGGACCTGATTTGTACATACTTACACCAAAAAAACGGAACCGGTATCATAACCGGAACCGTGTTTTTCCAATACCCGAAAGTGGGTTTTTCAAATATCCGAAAAATACCTGAAAATTACTCAGAAAATACCCCAAAAAGTGTAGCCCTTAAAATACCCAATTTATACCCGAAAAACCCGAATATTGGGTTACTTCAATGCCCATAAATAGAGTATTAAAATACCCGG
Source organism: Bidens hawaiensis (assembly GCF_021521415.1). Taxonomy (NCBI): domain Eukaryota; kingdom Viridiplantae; phylum Streptophyta; class Magnoliopsida; order Asterales; family Asteraceae; genus Bidens; species Bidens hawaiensis. Next base: position 39,680 of record NW_027506015.1, on the reverse strand, counting down.
TTTTAGAATACATGGTTCTACGCCCAACCTGAAAGCGGTGTATATATGGTGTTTAGAGACAATATCCGGACCTGCACCCAACCCAAGAATTGTCAATACCTTATTTTCCAATACCTTGTCATATGCGAACTTGGTTCAAGACTGGTTTTGGTCAAGGACTTACAGGCAAAAAACTCGGTCCCAAACCGTTTTGGTCAACAAAGTTAAAAACTGGGTCACTTTTGGATAGTTTCAGGTTTGTTAAATTTATATTTTTGTAATGTGTAATGCATTATTGCGTACATCGTATATCTATGTATCGCCAAAATTATTATTATTTACTTTTTATCATTTGTTTATTCTCGTGTAGTACACGAGTTCTAACTTCTAAAGCTAGTATGTGTACGAACCACAAACAAATGACGACTTCTCATGACTAATTCGGATTTTCGATCCACGACTATAACACTTGAATCTCTGTAAACTCCTAAAGTGTTGATTTTTTTTTCTCATTTAATTAAAACCGGTAAGGCCTTCGGTTTATGGTTTCACTCGTTTTCAATACTCACTAATTAGAAAGCTAATTATACACAATACCTTATATACACCCCTAACTAGTTGAAAGAATTAATTAACCAACATTAGAATTTATTAACTTTTGAAATATGAATTTGTACATGCATCGTACTCAAAACTAGTGTTTGTTTTTAGAATAACTTATAATTTAAAGAATAAAAGATATTTAGTTCAATTAAAAAATAATAGTATTTCCGTTATCTTTATTAATTTTTTTATCAATCTTTGACACACATAAGAGCATCTTTAACACACAATCTCTACAACCCGCTAGATCATATTACAAACTTTGTTAAAGAACATAAATTTTTTCTATCACGTAAAATCTTATTAAAAATTATTAAAATTATATGTATCTATGTGTGTGCGCGCGCCTGTCACCCATCATCATCGAACTTCTCAGAAAATTTGAATTCATATGAAATTTGACCAACCCATACAAGTAAGAACAAAATTACTCGAATTGTGCTTCTTTCTAAGCAAACGTATAAAAAGGTTTTATTAAATTTGGTTATAAAAACTTCCTGCCCAAATGACAACCAAAAAATTAAAAAAATTAAACCCATTATAAACAGAGAAAAAAAGCCGAAACCAAATAGCTTTAAAAAAACGGAACTTTTAATTATTAATTCGGTTTAAGCCCAAAACCAACTCACGCACACCTCTCAGAAACATACATTTCTTACGGATTTTCTACATGTCCATAGTTCAATCAAAAAATAACCAGGATGTATATATAGCATGCATAAGAAGCTTTTTAGGCACACACTCCATGTATATTAATCATCATAAAATTTCAATATATACTGAAAATATATGATTAGAACTAAATCAAGATAAAAAGTTTATCAAGTCATCATCAACGACATGAATTACTAGAAAGTAGCAAAATAACACTATGAAGAATCACTTGTATCATCAAAATGCGTTGGCACTTACTCCTCCAGTATTAATCCTTGCTAACTGAAATATTAACAAAGGTAAGTGAGTGAAAGACCAATATTATTTACAGGAAAAAAAAAAGACACTAAGCTCGATAGGTATGCCTAAAGCATCTGGGACCGGCATAACCGAATCCCGACAGATATTGGGCCGGGTATTGGATTAGTTTTAAAATTTTCGCAGGATTGGGGCATGCATGAGATTAGTTGATACCCGACTTGATTACCCGAAACCACATACCCAATTAACTGAATTATATACCCAAATTAAATTATAATTTATAATTTATAATTTTTATTTTCCCTTACTAGTTGTCTATAAATGCTTCGTTTTAGTAGATTTATTATATGAACAATTTAATTTTCTTTTGAGATATGTATTTAATTATATCATTTGGATTTTATATGCTATGAAACATATACATAAAATTTTAAGAAAATATATATATAATAATATTATTATTTATTAATGATAATGATTATAAAAATTATAGTAACACTTTTTTTTAACAAACTAACGGGTATATCCGATACCCGACGTTTATTGGGACGGGTATGGGATTTAGGTTAGCAGTAAGTGAGGTAACAAAGAAACAAAAATATATACAAACCAACCTTCGTAGTTGTCGTGCATTATGATGGGGAGAGACAATATATGCTTCGACCTACGATGTTTTAAAGCAT
>NW_027506015.1:0-35000 GCF_021521415.1 Bidens hawaiensis | reverse complement strand
AGTGCTTGCCCGGCTGGTAGTTTGTGGGTTTTGTAACCCGGAGGTCGCAGGTTCTATTCCCGTTTTTATAGTTTTTTTTTTGTTTCTTACTAAGTAACCCTAACTGATGTTAGGGTTTTTTATAACAAACATAAGCAAAGCAGCGCCTCTGGCCTCTCTTCGCAAACAGGCAACAGCAGCCGTCAGCAGACCAGCCACTGCCTACTGACCACCGTCCACCGCCGTCCGCCGGCGCCAGCAGCCTCCCTCAGCCACTCCCGCTGCCCGCCGGCCCCGCACAACCCCTGACCAACCGCAACGCCGTCCCTATCAGTCTATCACTCTATCAGCCACTCAGCCCGTCTTTGATCCCCGTCCTCCTGCCACTGCCTACTCTTACTCGGAGTCTCGAATCCTCCCACTTTGAAGGTAATAATTCATTGTTAAATGTTAATTGTTCATAATTGTTAAGTGTTAACTACTTAATTGTTAAGCTATTTGTTAAATTTAGTTTTAGTTTGTTAGATTATTGGTTTTAATTTGTTAGCTTGTTAGTTTTTGTTAGTTTCTTAGTTTTAAATTTGTTAGTTTGAAATTGTTGATTTGTAGGTATTTTGAATATGAAGAAATATTATCAAAGTGAACCATCGAACCTTGGATCATCATCTTCAAGTAGTAAACCATTAAAAATAAATTTGGATGATCTACCATGGGATCCTTCCAAAAGGCAACCAATTTCATCTTATCACCCAAGTCAAAAGGATGAAATTAGACGGGCATATCTACTTAGAGGTCCATGTCAACCAACCGGGCATGATTGTCCTCTAACAAATTTTAGTGGTAAATTAAGACGCTTTAATGAGGAATGGTACACTAGTGAATTTGGAAATTGGTTGGAATATAGTGTCAAAGCGGATAAAGTGTATTGTTTGCATTGTTACTTGTTTAAGGAAAGTGGACAAAATGATGCATTTCTAAGTGAAGGATTGCGATGTTGGAATAGGTGTCGGGAGAAATTTAGCAATCATGTTGGAAAAATCAATAGTTTTCACAACAAAGCACGTAAAAAGGGGAAAGACTTACTTAACCAAGCTCAGTTTATGCCTGTGGCCATTGATAAGGGAACAGATCTACATAAAAAACAATATAGAATCCGATTACATGCTTCAGCTAGACTTACCAAAGCATTGTTGAATGGTTCATTAGCTTTTCGTGGTCATGATGAGTCTGAAGAATCTCTTTACAGGGGAAATGTTATTGAGTTCTTAAAAGTGTTTGGAGAACTAAGTGAAGAAATTGGTAAGGTTATATTGGGTAATGCTCCTGGGAATAATCAAATGACGTCTCCATCAATCCAGAAAGAACTTTGTAATTGTTTTGCAGAAGAAGTATTAAAGAGGATATTTGAAGAACTTAATGATGATGTCTTTTCCATATTAGTTGATGAATCGAGAGATATTTCTAAAAAAGAACAAATGGCCGTGGTTTTAAGATATGTTGATAAATTAGGATTTGTGAAGGAGCGATTTATTGGCCTTGTTCATGTTATGGAAACAACCGCGTTATCTCTTAAAGCTGCAATTGATGACCTATTTGCTCGCCACAACTTGAGTATTGGTAGGGTAAGAGGCCAAGGATATGACGGTGCAAGCAACATGTCCGGTGAGTTTAATGGTTTGAAAGCTTTAATTTTGAAAGAAAATTCTTCGGCATATTATGTTCATTGTTGTGCTCACCAACTTCTTGTTGTTGTGGGCCTTGCAACCAAACATTATGAGATTTACAGACTTTATAAAGAATTATCAAATTTAGTAAATGTTGTTGGTGGATCTTGTAAAAGAATAGATTTGTTAAGAGAAAGTCAAAGAGAAAGTTTGGGATTGAATTCGGAAGTTGAAACCGGAAGTGGAAAGAATCAAGAATTGTCACTTGCAAGAGCTGGGGATACACGTTGGAGTTCTCATGAAAAAACAATTCTCCGTTTGCTTACTTTATATCCTAGTGTTATTGACGTGCTTGAATATATAGAAAAATCGGGAGAGTTTTCAAATTACCAAAATGAATCACGTGGGCTTCAAGAATTCATAAAAACTTTTAATTTTGTATTTTATTTACATTTGATGAAATACATCTTGGGTGTTACTAACACATTGTGTCAAGCGCTTCAAAGAAAAGATCAAGATATGTTGAATGCAGTTAAGCTAGTTAAGTTAACTGATGAAGGCCTAAAAAGGTATCGACTTGAAGGTTTTGACTCACTTTTGAAAGATGTCACATCCTTTTGTGAAAATATGAAATTGAAGTGGTTGATATGGAAGCTGAGTATGTTGACCCGAGATTTAAAAGAAAGAAGACCGGTATCACCAATCGTCATCATTATGTGGTTAATAATTTCAACACGGTTCTCGATATGCAAATTCAAGAGCTTGGAAGCCGCTTTAATGAGGTAACCACTAAATTGCTTACTAATATGAGTTCTTTGAGTCCGTCTTGTAATTTTAGTGCCTTTAGTAAAGTAAACTTGATAAACTTGGCCGAGATGTATCCATGTGATTTTGATTTTGATGAAAAGGATAAGCTTGTATACGAACTTGGCCACTACATTACTAACGTGAAAGAAGATAAGCGGTTTGCCAACTTGAGTGGCTTAGGTGATCTTGCTAAAATGATGGTGAAAACAAGATTACACATTGATTATCCGTTAGTGTATCGTTTAATAAAGTTATCATTGGTTTTTCCGGTTGCAACGGCAAGTGTTGAAAGATGTTTTTCTTCAATGAAGAATGTGAAAACGGATTTGCGTAATAGGATGGGTGATGAATACATGAACGATTCTTGCATTTGTTACATTGAAAGGAAATTCCTCCAACAAGTTTCGGTTGAAGAAGTAATGCAACGATTTCAAAAGATGAAGACTCGTAGGGAACAACTATAAGCATTTTTTTTTTAATTCATAAAGACTATTGTATTGATATTATGTGTTTTTTAATTTCTAATGACGGTGTCTCTTTTATTATTTTATCGTATTTTTATTATGTAATGAACTTTTCCCGAACTTCAAATCGACCCGGAATTTTATATACCCGACTCGGTGAAATTGAAACATATAAAAATAGTGCACCACCAAAAAAAAAATTCCTGGATCCGCCACCGCGAGGACTTATGATTAATGAGTATCATGCCTTACACACGCTCTTGTAACGAATGAGGTCGTTTGCATCCATTGCTACTAGTATTTGCTCAACTACATCGTCATTAACAAGCTCTGCCATTAATGTTGATTCAATTGATATAACACTGATCGAATCAATTGATTTAATCTTCTTTTCTTCTTTTAAAATCGTAACCCTAATATTTGTGATTTATTAAGCAAAGTTACATTGGCCATTTAGGCCCAAGGTGTTTTGGGCTCAAGCCCAGCTCTCAGCTTAATGATTAATCAATTAACGTCTATGGGCTTGGGACCAGGTTTATTTTCCCCTCAAATCGTGTATGGAACCGGGACCGGTTTTTGTCAACAAAGTCAAGAACCCTGTAGGGTCGAGTCTGGTTCCGGTAGTTTTGGGTTTTTGACCGGTTTGGCCGTTTTTATTGGTTTTTGGGTAGATCAAATTTGGGTCCGGGTTTTGACCGGTAGAGGTGGGGCCAGTTCTGATGGTTCTAGTTCGATTCTTAGTAACTAGAACGCTATTTATGGTGGTTCGGGTAGGAATATCCCAATGTAATCACCGTGGTCGAAAGGCGAGTATATCTTAATGTGATGAATTTGGCTCGTAGCCAATTTGAAGGATTCATTGATCGTTAAAAAAAATCTACTATCATGCTATCCACACATGGAAAAGTAAGGTAATTGTTAAAACTTTGTTAGGTTATATTGAAGTTAAAACAATACACAATGATTCATACATAGTACATGTTTAGTGCCGAATATTTTCCTTGTTGCATTGTTTTCAGATGCTTCAATTTTATAGAGTCATATATATAAAAGTTCGGGTTGGGTAATGTTCGTCACATAATAAAAATGCGATACAATAATAAAATATCGTCATTAGAAACTAAAAAGCACTTACGTTTTCGGAGGCCAAAAATGGATTGAGAATTTGAGGCCTTTTCACTCTTCTTTTTTACCCAGGCTTAGGACGAACAATATAGTAACTAATAAATAAAGCTTTAGAAGTGTTTTGAAGAATATAAATTATAGATTAAGATAGTGTTACTAGGATAATTATTATCTAATTTAACAAAAAATATACATAAATAAAAGTTTCTCCGAGAACTCTCTACTTTTGACATGGACTCCCTCATTATCGTTCGTACGTTGTCACTCTGGTCCGTTGATTTTATTTATTCGTTGTTGTTAAAAATAACAATATAAACAAATATAAATCTTTTGAAGTTTATGTGCTCGTTTGCTAGGTATCCTCGCTTGGATTTGAAAGAGTTGTTAGGATTCCATAAGTTGTTATCATGTGAACTTAATGATGCATCAATACTAGATTCATTTGACTTAAAAACAAAATGTTGTATTTAGAGTTTAGCAGTCATTAAGGTTAACCAAGAAAAAACATAGAAAAGAAATGGCGAGCCAACACTCCCTTTGACTCTTAGCCATGTTACAATACCGTTCGTTTTGTTTGTTATTTTTTTCTTATATTATATAGATATTATAAACCGATATAACAACATGTAGGAAATGAATATGTTTTCGACAAAACTTCACAAACCCATTATAAAAATAGAAAACCAAAAATCTGAAACCAAAAAAGAAAAAAAACTTTTTGGTTATTAGTTCAGTTTACATCCCCTTGGAAACAAACACTTCCTACGCATTTTCAACATAACCATAGGTCTGTCACAAAAATCAACCATGATGTAACAATTAAACATAAATTCAAACTATATAGTTAAAACAAAATCAATATAAAAAGTATATCATCCAAATGTGGCTGGCAAAAAAAAAAAATCTTATCATTGTATTACATAAACAAAGAAAATATATATATACAAACCAACCTTCACAGTCATCTTGCATTATTATGGGGAGATACGAGGCTCTGCACGAATATAGGTTTACTAACATAGCCCCGCAAGTGATGTTTCGAAGCACTGAAAACCGATAATACATTATCATTGTTTTGCAATTTCAATCTCAACGTGTGTACAATATCATAATTCATTCCATCCTCATGCGAGAGTTTTACGAATTCCCACTGCTCTTTTACGTTGTACTTTTTCATCCACCATACATCACTACCAAGAAAACGCCCGGATACACATAGAAATTCTTTTATAATTCCCAGTTTTCTAAAGTTTCTTGTATCATTAGGTACGCGGATTTCTTTAAATTCCTCTTTAGCTAAGTCATAAGATAATATTAGTTTATTATCATTCTGATCCCAAACAATCCAGTGAAGTGCACCATCGTATAAGACGCCAACCTTACTATCAAACAAGCCATAGCTCACTTCACCAATATTTCTCCATGCATTTGATTTCAAACTCAATAAACAAAAAGATGTCCGTAGATGCTCGCTTGTCGGGACCCCTACAATGACCTTGTAATCATCACTTGATGAATCATAACCAAAACCCCAACAACATGATGACTCACTGATATAAGGGTGGTACGCCAGTTGTCTAAACTCTCTAGTCAACGGATTGCCTACTATAAGTTTATTCCTAAAATAATTCATGCAAACGAGTCCGTTGGAAGAACCAACAATGGTTGATAAACGCACTCTTCTATTACCAAGTCTTTTGTCGGAGTAATCTTTGTTATAACTATGGTTAAGATGACATTCAATAAAACGAGAACTTGTGATTAGTGAGTACCATGCCTTACACACGCTCTTGTAACGAATGAGGTCTTTCGCGTCCAATGCTATTAGTATGTGCTCAATTACATCGTCATTAACAAGCTCTGCCATTCGATCAGTTAATCTTGTTCCTTTTGAACTAGTAACCCTAAATAAATTAGCAAAGCTAATATATGAAGGCAGGTTCATGACTTACGATGTATGTGACAATAAATTAATTACTCAGCAAAGCCACGTAAGGCCCAACTCTACAGATTAATCCACTAATGTTATGGGCTTCGGTGAAAAAAAACCGAATCAGGAACCGGACCCGAAAAATACCCAGAACCAGTTTTTATTATATCCGGGTTTTTAATATCTGAATCCTTACCCGACCCTACCCGTAGGGTATGGATAAGGTATGCATTTCAGTATCAAAACCCATACCCGGACCCGAACCCGAACCCGATTTATACCCAAAAACCGGAACCGGTTTTTTCCAATACCCGAAACTGGGTTTTTCTAATAACCGATCTATACCCGAAATTATCCTAAAAAGACATGAAAAATACCCCTAAAAAGTGCAACCATTTAAAAAAATCCAATCTATACACGAAAAAAAGCCCGAAAAAAAGGTTTTTTCAATAACCGAATAGGGTATTCAAATACCCAGTTTTGAGTACCCGACCCGAACCCGATGCATAGTATATGGTTTTTAGAGAAAATACCCACGCCCACCCCAACCCCGACCCGGGTTTTGCCAATACCCAATTTCCAAATACCTGATCATACCCGAACCCGATTCCATACCCGGAACCGGGTATTTGAGAAATCCCGATCTGTGAACCTCTAATTTCATGTAGAACCGGGTTTGGGTATGATCGATTATTGAAAAACAGGTATTGAGAGAAACCACGTAGGGTCCGCGTCTGGATATTGGAGGAAAAACTGTACCCTATGTATCTGGATAGGGTATAATTGGGTTCAAGTATAACCGGGTATTAAAACCTTGTTTTATAAAAGAAGTTTCCTATTTATTATTATTATTTAACACAAAGAAAATATATTTAAAAAATAAATTTGATTTGTAGTGTGTAAAAATAATTAAATAGACTGTTACCCCTTTCGGTTTTAGTATGGTTTAGGAAATGAGTACTTGTTAAACAAAAACTTCAAGCCCAAATAGCAAAATCAAAATTCCAAACCCGTAAAAGAAAGAAAGAAAAACCGACACCAAATAAAAACTAAAAAGACGAGTTTTTGGTTATTAATTCGGTTTAAGCCTAAAACCAAGTCATGCACACCTCTCGGAAAGTACGTTGATGATGATGATAAATGGGTTGTCGATTCAGGGGCTACGAAACACATGACACACATAACTGATATACTTGAAGATAGAGCTATTTAAAAACAATATATTAAAAAAAATACACTTTGTAGAGTGGTGATAAAATTAAGGGAGTTCTATATATCCCAAAGTTTAATTGCAATATATTGCCGGCAAGCCATTCGACCGAAACTTTTCAATGTGCTATGACCATTTCCCCAACTTTTGCGTTATGCAAGGGCTTTGTTCGAGGAGCTTGATTGGCGTAGGTAAGTGCAAAAATGGTCTATATCGGAAGAGGATCTTTGGGGATAAACGGAAGGCTATGGCACCAATGGTTGATATGTGGCATAAAAGACTGAGTCATGCATCAAAAAGTAAACTCGCTCAGGTAGTTTTTCCTAATGTTTCTTTTAAGACACAAGACAATGTTTGTCGATGCTTGTGAAAAAGCTAAGCATACAAGACAACCTTTCCCCACTAGCTCAATTAAAACTAATGATTGTTTTCAACTTTTACACTGTGACATATGGAGATACAACACGTGCACCTTCGCTTTCAGGTGCCAACTATTTTGTTTATGATAGTTGACGATTTTAGTAGAGTGGCGTGGAACTTTCTAGTTAAACATAAAAGTGAGACAAGTGCCTTATAGATTTTCCCAAAATGGTTGAAACCAATTTGAAAAACGTATCAAAAAGGTAAGGTGCGATAATGACGGTGAATTTACGTCACATTTATGACACCATAGGTCTGTCACAAAATCAACCATGGTGAAAAAGATGTATAAGTAGCATATATTAGAAGCTTTTTAGACACACTGCTCCATGTATATTTAATAATCAATATTCAACATAAACTGAAAATATATAGTTATAACTAAATCAAGATAAAAGTATAACAACCACTTTATTATCATCAAAGTCAAGATACTTTTTTAGCCAAATAAAACTATAAACAATCACTTGTTTCGTTAAAGATGAGATAAAGACATATATAAAGTATAAGCAATCACTTTGTTCATCAAAATGTGAATTAGCACTTGGTCCTGCAGCAGAATCAACCCTCGTTGACTGAAACATTAACAAAGGCAAAGTCAGTGAAAGCCAAATATTATTTACAAGAATTTTCATACCTAGGGATGGCAAAAAGATCATAGCCGAAAGGATATATGCGAAAACCCGAAACATATGGGACTGGTATACCTAAAGCTCGATAGGTATTGGACCAGGTATGGGATTAGGTGATACCCGACACGATTACCCAAAACCACATACCCGTTTACCCAAATATGCTATAAAAATGTATAATTTTTTTTTCCATTAACATTTGTCTAGTAATGTTTAGAATTAGTAGGTTTTCTAATTAATATATGAACAAGCTAATTTTCTTTTGAGGTATTTATTTAATGATATTATTTGAATATAGATGTTATGAAGTATATACATAAATTTATATAAAAATTATAAAGATATTACTTATTAATATAACGCTTATAATAATAATAATAATAATAATAAGACCACGATAAATATTAGGACGGGTAATGGGATACAATTGTACAACCGGGTATGGGATTGCGATTGACAATAAATGAGGTAACAATATCAAACTAAGGCATTCATTCTAGGAGCTATAAGACATACCAAGAAGAAGATAAGTAAATCTATACTCTTTAATAAAAGACTACAAGTTTTGCCACTTGTCATTCATACATTAAACCTCACTTTTTTTAATAAATTTATAATAGTAAATAATAGTTACCATTCTTACAATTTATGCTTCAAAATTTGTTAATTTAATATTTACTTCCTATTTTTTTAAACATTTTATATTTATAATTATCTTTTACTTTAAAATTGTTTGCAAGACTGTTGTACAACGAATGTATTAACAGTGTTTAACGGGTTTATTGTTTATTGTATACTGATTATTTAGTAAATATTATATTTTTAAAAACTACCCGTGTAGTACACGGGCCTCAAACTAGTTATAGAATAATCTATACTATATTATATGAACAAAGAAACAAAATATATATATATATATATATATATATATATATATAAACCGACCTTCAAAGTCATCATGCATTATGATAGGGAGAAACAAGACTCTGCACAAATACAGGTTTACTAGTATGCTCCGACCAGAGATGTTTTGAAGCCCGGGAAACCCATAGTGCACCATTATCCTTGGGCGATCCCAATCTCAACTTGTGTAAAATATCATAGTTCATTTCATCATCATGCAACATTTTTATCAGTTCCCACGACTCTTTTACATTGTACTTTTTCATCAACCATAACCATGGACCATTGTCAAAAGAACCTACATATGCACACAAACATTCATTTATAATTCCCAGTTTAATATATATAGCATATATATCATTGGGTAGGTGAATTTCGTTAAATTCCTCTTTAGATAAATCAAAAGATCGAATAACATTATGATTTTGATCCCATACAATCCAGTGAAGTGCACCATTGAATAAGACGCCAACCTTATTATGAAAGAATATATATTTCTCTTCGCCAACATCTCTCCACGCATTTGATTTCAAACTCAATAACTGAAAACGTATTTGATTAATGCATTTCCGTGCCCCTACAATGACTTTGTAATCATCAGTGCATGAATCATAACCAAAACCCCAACAACAAGATGGCTCACCAATATACGAGGGATATGTGAGTTGTCTTACCTCTCTCGTCACCGGATTGCCTACTATAAGCTCATTCCAAAAATATTCGATGCAAACCAAGCCATTGGAAGAACCAACAAGATTAACGAGAGCGGAATACTTTAATAAAGTAACTCTTCTATTACCAAGTTTTTTGTTGAAGTAATCTTTGTTATAACTATGGTTAAGGTGACATGTAATGAAACGAGGACTTGTGATTAATGAGTACCATGTCTTACATACGCTCTTGTAACGAATGAGGTCGTTTGCATCCATTGCTATTAGTATTTGTTCAACTACATCTTCATTAACAAGCTCTGCCCTTAAGGTTAATTCAATCGATATCACCGTGATAGAAGCAATTGATTTAATAATTTAATTTTTTGAATTCGTAACCCTATTTAACTTATTTTGGTGCATTAATAGGTAAAGCTACATCAGGCCCAAGTTATTTTGGTGCTTAATCCACTAATGTTTATGGGCTTCAGTACAAGAGTTAGGATTAGAGGTAAAAAAAATAAAACTAAACCCTGAACCCGGAACTGGTTTTTTTTACCTGGATTTTTACTACCCGGCCTCGTACCCAACCATATCCCTAGGATAAGGATAGAGTATGCATTTCAGTACTAAAACTCTTACCCAGAACCGGACCCGATTTGTACCCGGTGATACCCAAAAACCGTAATCGGTTTCATAACCGGAACCGTGGTTTTCGAAACTGGGTTTTTCAAATATTCGATTTATACCCGAAAAATACCTGAAAAATACTCAGAAAATACCCCCAAAAAGTGTAGTCCTTAAAACCCCAATTTATACCCCAAAAAACCCGAATATAGGGTTAGTTCAATACCCGGAAATAGGGTATTACAAAACCTTGTTTTAAAATACATGGTTCTACACCCAACTTGTACATATATGGTTTTTAGAGACAATATCCGAACCCACACCCAACCAGGGATTTGCCAATACCTGATTTTCCGATACCTGGTCATATCGGAACTCAGTTTCGGACTAGTTTTGGTCACGAACTTATAGGCAAAGAAATCGGCCCCAAACTGATTTTGGTCAACAAAGTTAAAAACTGGGTCGCTTTTGGATCGTTTCATGTTTGTTAAATATATATTGTTTGTAATGTGTAATGCATTATTGCTTACAACATATATCAATGTATGATGTATCGCCAAAATTATTATTTACTTTTATCATTTGTTTATTCTCATGTATTACCTAGGTTTTAACTTTTAAAGCTAGTATTTAACAAATAATAATGATGTCACAAATTTTCAAAGTGAACAAAATTGTGATCATGTACAAACCACAAGCAAATGATGACTTCTCATGACTAACACTTGAATCTTTACAAATTCCTGAGCGTTGATTTTTTTTCTCACTTAATCGAAATAGGTAAGGTTTTCGGTTTATAGTTTCACTCGTTTTCGATATTGGTATTTTTGGACACCAATATGTATCTATGTATGTGTGCGCGCATGTCACCCATCGTTAACTAACTTCTCAAAAATTTTGAATTCATATGAAATTTGACAAACCCATACAAGTTAAGAACAAAATTACTAGAATTGTGCTTCTTTCTAAGCAAAGGTATAAAAAGGTTTTATTATATTTGGTTAGAAAAACTTCATATGCCCAAATGAAAATCAAAAAATCCAAACCCATTATAAAAAGAGAGAAAAAAAAAACAAAACGAAAAAGCTCTAAAAAACATGACTTTTTAAATATTAATTCAATTTAAACTCAAAACCAATTCACGCACACCTCTCCGAAACAGACATTTTTTACGGAATTTCTGTACATTTTTTACGGATTTTCTGCACATCCATAGTTTAGTCAAAAAAATAGACATGATGTAACAAGATGTATATGTTGCATGTATAAGAAGCATTTTAGGCACACTGCTCCATGTATATTAATCATCATAACAATTCAACATAAACTGAAAATATATGATTAAAACTAAATCAAGATAAAAAGTATATCAAGTTATCAACCACTTTCTTATCATCAAAGACAAGAATTATAGAAAGTAGCAAAATAACACTATGAAGAATCACTTGTATCATCAAAATGCGTTGGCACTTAGTCCTCCAGTATCATTGTATTAATCCTTGCTAACTGAAATATTAACAAAGGTAAATGAGTGAAAGACCAATATTATTTACAAGAATTTACATACCTAGGTATTGCGGGAAAAAAAAAAGACACTAAGCTCGACAGGTATGCCTAAAGCAGCATCTGGGACCGGCATAACCGAATCCCGACATATATTGGGCCGGGTATTGGATTAGTTTTAAAATTTTCCCGACATATATTGGGCCGGGTATCACCTAATTAGTGTATGAGATTAGGTGATACCCGACTTGATTACCCGAAACCACATACCCATTTAACTGAATTATATACCCAAAATAAATTATAATTTATAATTTATAATTTTTATTTTCCCTTACCAGTTGTCTATAAATGCTTCGTTTTAGTATATTTATTATATGAAGAACTTAATTTTCTTTTGAGATATGTATTTAATTATATCATTTGGATTTTATATGTTATGAAACATATACATAAAATTATAAGAAGATATATATATATATATATATATATATATATATAATATTATTTATTAACGATAACGATTATAAAAAATATAGTAAGAATTTTTTTTTAACAAACTAACGTAACGTGTATATATAATATCCGACGTTTATTGGGACATGTATGGGATAAAGGTTAGCAATAAGTAAGGTAACAACACTAAACTAAGGCATCCGGTCTAGGAGTTGTGAGATATACCAAGAAGATAAGTAAATTATACACTAAGCTATACCATATCATGTGAACAAAGAAACAAAGATATATACAAACCAACCTTCGTAGTTGTCGTGCCTTATGATGGGGAGAGACAAGGCTCTGTACAAATACATGTTTACTAATATGTTTCGACCAGAGATGTTTTGAAGCCTGGGAAACCCATAATGCACCATTATCCTTGCCTGATCCCAATCTCAACGTGTGTACAATATCATAGTAAATTTCATCATTAGGCAACATTTCTATTAGTTCCCATGAGTTTTTTACATTGTACTTTTTTATTAACCATAACCATAGACCATCGTCAAAAGAACCTCCATATACGCACAAACATTCATTTATACTCCCCAGTTTAATACTTCTAGAATATGCATAATAAGGTATGTGAATTTCTTTAAATTCATCTTTAGATAAATCAAAAGATAGAATTATTCGATAATTATTTTGAGCCCATACAATCCAGTAAAGTGCACCATTGCATAAGACGCCGACCTTATTATGAGTGAATCTATATTTCTCTTCGCCAACACCTCTCCATGTATTTGATTTCAAACTCAATAACCAAAAACAAGGCCATTGTCGATTCTCATCTTTCCAAGCCCCTACAATGACCTTGTAATCATCTCTAGACGAATCATAACCAAAACCCCAACATAACGGTTAACTAGCGGTATTATAAGAAGGATGTGTCAATTGTCTTACTTCTCTAGCTAACGGATTGCCTACTATAAGCTTAGCCCTAAAATATTCCATGCAAACCAAGCCATTGAAAGAACCAAGAAGATTAGCTAAAATGGAATACGGTGATAAACTAACTCTTCTATGGCCAAGTTTTTTGTTGGAGTAATCTTTATTATAACTATGGTTAAGATGACGCTTAATGAAACGAGGACTTGTGATTAATGAGTACCATGACTTACACACGCTCCTGTAACGAATGAGGTCGTTTGCATCTAATGCTACTAATATTTGCTCAACAACATCTTCATTAACAGCCTCTGCCATTGAGGTTAACTCAATCGTAATCGAAACAATTGATTTAATATTTTAATCTTTTTAGATTTCGTAACCCTATTTAACTTATTTTTGTGATTTACTAAGCAGAGATACATCAGGCCCAAGGTGTTTGAACTCAAGCCCAACTCTACAGCTTAATGATTAATCCATTCCACTAATGTTTATGGGCTTCTCTACTTTTAGAGAATTAGAGGTAATAAAATAAATGTTACTCCGATAAATGGTTTTCTTTAGTAACTAAAAAATTACATAATAACTAAAAAGATAATACTAAAGTTGAGCAAATACAAACGAGCCAAACCGCTTGTGAGCTATTTGAGATAAGATCGATACAAAACTCAAAACGACCCAAGCTTTTTCGAGCTTGAGCCGAGCACGAGCATCAAATAAAACTTGTTTAGTTATTGAGTCTAGCTCAAGCCTTATATGGGAAGCTCGTTTAGGCTCGTCGAGCCTTATGTATGTTTAAGTTTTCCGTCTTTTGGACTTTTAAATATTACACTGCATAGTTAAGCTCGAGTCAAGTTTTGACTCGTTTAAAATACTACACAAGTTTGAGCCGATTTTAAGTCAAAATATTATCATTAGATACCTAAATATACCCTTTAATAAATATATCAGAATTTATATACTTATAAAATATGAATTTGTACATGCATCACACACAAAACTATGTATTTTTTTAAATAACATAGAATTAAAGATGTTTAGTTTAATTTAAAAAATAATAGTATGTTCATTATTTTTTATCAAGATGAACAATTTTTGACACACGTAAGAAATCTCTACAAACCATCACATCATATTATCTTATTACAAGAATATTCTTCTACTACGTTAAACTTTCACAAACCCGTTAAAAATTATTAAAAATATATATATGATTTGTGGAATATAAATTAATAAATTAAAGATTAAGATAAAGTGTTACTAGGAGGATTATTTTTATAATTTGAGAAAAAGATATTAGATGTTTATCAAGCAGAGAAAAGTGAGTAAAGATAATTGAGCCCCACAATGCAACCAATGGATATTATTGGAATCTAGATGGGTATTTCACTATTTTGAACCTAGGTATTGAGAATTTGCAAATATCTATGACTTTGGTTTTGTGTCACGTCAAAAGTATATTTTGTTTTTGTTAGGCTCCTATTTTTGTCACAACTCGTGACCACATGGGTTCGCGTAAGTCAAATATATATTGATCATCTTAGAAATTTATTTAAATAAAATTAGTGAAGTATTGTTATTCATAAAGTCATCAACATAATGTTGTTATTCATCAAGTCATCAACTATTCAACCACGCCTACAATCATGCAAAAAAGTGAATGTAGAAGATACACATATTTTTATTAATAAATGCTAATTAATTCAAATTTAAATGTACTTTTATTTTCATATAATATAATGATAACATAAAACTTTAACCGAACTAGTATCTTATAAAAGGCCATCTTTTTTTATAAATTATTTTTGCGGGCAATCCCCACGCTTCTCTCTTTCTCTCTCTCTCACACACACACAAAACCTCCCGGACGACACCCTTAGGCCTTAGGGAAGGATCTTTCCTCTCCCCTCTGATGGTCTTTAATAATTATTATCTATACTAAAACATTGGAGATGCTCTAACACAAAATAGATGTATTTTAAATTCTATAAATTATAATATAAAAATGGCGTAGTAAGTTAAAAACATATAACACTTATAAACACCACTAACACACTATCTATACACTACTAGCACATCATACAACCTATATCACATGAAAAAATGATCACATAACTTATGACATGTCTATTCATATAACCCATATAACATGTTAGACTAACACAAAAATAACATTTTGTAATCATCGGTATAAGTTTTTTTAACAATATGTTTTACTCTATCTTCTACCTTGTATGACATCACATGACTCGTATCTTGTAACAACCCAACGTAAACCCGTTACATATACAACCGAAAACTGTTCAAACAAATTATATATAGTAAACATTTATCATTTGGAAAAAAATGGAATCTTTATCCGTCAATTTTGCTCTTTTGACTAAATATTAATTATTTATATTTATATTTATATCTATATTTGCTCCTTATCTCTCTCTCTAAAACAAACAAATAAAAAAAAAGCTGCAAAAGCCTAATAATCATGAGACTACACATTGTTAACTCCTCCCTATCTCCTATTCAAAACTCACATGTCCCTCATCACACATTTTATTAACAAAAAGCCTCACACTTTATAATCATTCCATATACTTTTTTTTGTTATAAATATAGTCACATTCTTGTTATTCCAACTTTAACTTGCACAATGGCTAGAGGGTTGTTTGTGGCAGCTATGGTGGTGGTGGTTGTGGTGGTGCATGGCTTTCCGGCAGAGGACCTGGTGGTGAGATTGCCTGGACAACCAGTTGTTAAGTTTAAACAATATGCTGGTTATGTTGATGTGGATTTGAAGAATGGAAGGAGTTTGTTTTATTATTTTGTTGAGGCTGATAGTAATGCTGATAAGAAGCCTCTTTCTCTTTGGCTCAATGGAGGTAAGATATGTATAAGTATTTAAGTGTGTGCACGGTTTGGTTTGGGTCGGTTTTGGGCTGAACCTGAACCAGAAACCGAATTCTGTTTGGGTTCGGCTTTGTCATTCGAGCTTGAAAGATTTAGGTTGAAAAAAAATAATATATGCCTAAATCATTTTGTTAATTTATATTTAAATTATGTGAGTTATGTATTTATTATTCATAAAGTTTTTGTTGATTTTTAAATTACTATATTAATAAATAAGGAAAAATCAAGAAATCAGGTACGGTTTTTATTACATGCAAAATCAAAACCGAAACGTAAGTTTAATTTTTACAAAAACATAATACCAAATCGTCGGTTTTGTTTAGGTTTGATTTTTTTATTCACACCCCTATTAAGATTTAATGCAATATATTATGATATAATATATTAAGATTTAATGCAATATGGATTTAATGCAATATATTATGATATAAATATTGGGATTTATTAGTTTGGGGAAGTCTTATTCAAAACTACTTTGAAGGAAAAAAAATAGCTTTTTTATGTAACATCATTTTCTTGTATTAATATTGGAATTAATGAAAATGTCTTTTTATGATAATATCTTGTTTGAGAACAATATCTACATTATGTATCTTCCCACTTTAAGAAGAACAAGTTGTACTTTAAGAAGAGGCATGCTCTTCTTACCTTTTTCTCTTTTTGGTTGTTGGGTCAAAAGTTAATAATGTTTAGAAACATAAAAAAGTACTTTTCCATATTTTCTACTTATTTTATGATTAAAATGTTTAAAGTCAATTTTATGTTCAATCTCAAAGTATTACATTTTATCTATCATTTTTCAAAAATTTATAAACTATAAAAAGATTGTTTAGAAAACTGAAAAGAATTATTATTATTATTATTATTATTATTATTATTATTATTATTTTGGTTTTCTTGATTTGGGTGTCTTTGAGTAGTTGAGAACCAATGTCTAATTAATACCGTGATACTGAGTTGGGTTGGAAAATAGTACGTTGGGATTGATAAGTTTTAATGTGCAATATTATATTTTCATTTATTAAGTTAAAAGTTAAACTGCGGTTTTCGTCCCTATGGTTTGTCAAAATCTGCTGTTTTAGTCCAATAGTTTTAAATCTGCAATTTTCGTCCATGTGGTTTCATTTCACTTGCAATTAAACCAACACCACTAACCCCGTTAAGTCTAGCAGTTAAACCCGACAGCGTGCCCACACGTGTGCGGCGGTTTTGTTTTTTTCTCCTCAAATAAACCCAGTCCTAATTCGCGAGCCCACTCGCGTGAAGAGTTGAGGTGTGTTTGAGGAAAAAAGGACAAAATTGCCCTTCACGTAAGTGGCACGATGATGAGTTTAACGATCAGACTTAACGAGGTTAGTGGTGTCAGGTTTAATTGCAAGTGAAATGAAACCACAGGGACGAAAATCACAGAGTTGAAACTGCTGAACTAAAACCGCCGATTTAGACAAACCACAGGTTCGAAAACCGCATTTTACTCTTTACGTTATAAAATGTTTAAAATATCTTGTTTACCTATTTCATAGTATATTATTGTTATAACAGACATTTGAATTATAATGACAATGATGGGAACATCAACATTCTTCCGTTACTTAAACGAATCATCAAAAACAAAATTCCAGTTTGGATTTTCAGGTAAGTTTTCGGATTATTTATGTAAACACTTGTATATATAAAAAAATACTTAGATTTAACTATTTTAAAAATTTGTATAATTTATAATGGTGATCAAGATTCTGTAGTCCCGTTGCTTGGATCAAGAACACTTGTGCGTGAACTAGCTCACGATTTGAAGTTTAAGGTTACGGTTCCATACGGAGCTTGGTTTCATCAGGGCCAGGTACATTCTTAAGCTATTCATATTTAGTTTGACTTGCATGGTCAAACAATTCATTTTTAGAATTTGAATATAAGATTATTAGTTTTGTGTTTAAGTTTAAAAACTTCACTGTGAGTAGTTTATTTTATATTATTTAACATAACTTCATTTTTTTACTCCAATTTATCAAGATTCATATCAATTTTACACCTTAACTTTTGTCTGATTTGACCAAAAAAGTCAAAATGATGGACTAGGTACTTCAGTGTTTACAGTAAAGTTTGACTTTCATGGTCAAACAAGCAACTTTTTAACTAGAGCAAACTACGGTTTTCGTTCTTGTGGTTTGTCCAGATCTGCAGTTTTAGTCCAATAGTTTCAAATTTTCAATTTCTGTCCGTGTGGTTTCATTTCACTTGCAACTAAACCGGACCCCACTAACCCCGTTAAGTCTGGTTGTTAAACCCATCAACGTGCCCCTCACGTGAGGGGCTGTTTTGTCCTTTTTCTCCCCAAATGAACCCCAACCGTAATTCGCAAGCCCCCTCACGTGAGGGGCTGGCCGGCTGGGGTGCATATGGGGAAAAAAAGGACAAAACTGCCCCTCATGTGAGGGACACGCTGATGGGTATAACGACCAGACTTAACGGGATTAGTGGGGTCTGGTTTAATTGCAAGTGAAATGAAACCACAGGGACATAAATCGAAAGTTTGAACTATTGAACTAAAACCGCAGATTTGGACAAACCACAAGAACGAAAACTGCAGTTCACTCTTTTAACTATAAACTTTTATCTCCTAGTTTTTTGACTAGTTTGACTTTCATGGTCAAATAAGTGATTTCTTTTTAATATTGAAAGATTATAATCAGTATCTTTATTCTTTAGCATTTGTTAATTGTATTCATAGTGTTGACTTTTTATATACAAAAGTCAAAATGTGCATTTTTCTGGTGTAGGTTGGAGGTTGGATGACCGAATACGGGAACCTGTTGACTTTTGCAACGGTCAGAGGTGCTGCGCATATGGTGCCATATGCTCAGCCATCGCGTGCTCTACATTTGTTTAGTTCGCTTGTTCGTGGTTCAAGACTCCCTAACAACACCCGTCCGTCTATTGAGGATTAATAATGTTTATGGGTTTAGATCGAACGTGACAACATTTGAATTTCTTGTTTTCTTTACGTGTTTTTTCGATTTATGTAAGAACGAAAAATGGAATGAGAGTTTGTCATATGCCTTTTAAAGAGAAATTTGTGTGAAATAGGGCTGTTCACGAGCCGAACCGAACCGAGCAAAGGCTTGCTCGTTGCTTGGCTCGTTTACAACATAACCGAACCGAACGACAAAAATTCGAACCGAGCGAAAAACGAAACGAGCCAAAATCGAACCGAGCATTTTTCAATCGAACATCGAGCAATTTCGAACATTATTTATTTATTTTTCACCTTTAAATTCTTCAATAACAAACAAGTTTGAACGTTGTAAATGCTTTATTTTGTAAACAAATTATTACTTTTCAGACAAACGTATAATAGTTTGTATATTTTAGGAGAAAACATTTTAAGTGAGATATAATGAACATTTAAACAAACTTTTAGTATTCTAAAAACTTGAATCAAACTAATAAAACTATAAAATTGACGGAATAGTAAAAAATTAAAAGGGTTTAAAAAATTGTATACTTAAATTGTGTGTGTGTTGTCTATATATTTGTATATTTGTTCATATATATTATATATAAAATAAATTAAAAATATTCGAGCCGAACCAAACCGAGCAGACCTTTGCTCGTTGCTTGGCTCGTTTACAAACCGAACAGAGCAGAGCGGCTCGTTTACAATCAAGCAAAAAAAACGAGCGAGCATTTTCCGAGCAGTTTCCGAGCCAGCGAGTTCGAGCGACGCGCGGTTTGAACGGCCCTAAAATACTGTATGTCGCATCAAACCCATGTCAAAAAACATACAAATTTAACCAAACTCATCAAATAACTATACAAATCTCAACATTGACAGTAAAAATTTGTCATGCTCTAATGTAAAAATGATACAACAAAATGTTGAATGTTACATCAAACTTCTATATAAAATACAAAAATTTTAAGAGATCAAATCTAATTTAAATTTTGATATTGGCACAAAATCAACTTATCATTTCATAAATATGAAAACAAGATTTCATTCCATGCATCAGGGACTCCAGGTAAGCACCAATGACTACAATCGGGAACCGTTGGATTATCACTATATGTGCCAACATGCGCATCACTACGATACGATCCCATAGGGGTCACGTGCACTGCTGTTGCGGGAACCGACATGTTCTTCACCACTTCTTTTATAATATCCGAAAATTGACTTCTGTATTCGTTATATTCGCTCTTGCTTTGAACCAAGGGGTTTTCAGTAACGTTGCATGCGTGACCTTTTGGGCCGCTGGCACACGTAAAATAAAAGTGTTATTAGTAACATTCAATAAAATATATATACAAATTTTGCATTCAAAAATATAAAGTAAGAGATATAGACAAGTCAATAAAATATAAAAAAGAAGGCTTTCGTTTACGGTTTTTTATGGACATATATATAAATTTTGCATTCGAAAAGTAACATGTTTGACCTTAAAAGTCAAAATGTTTATGTTAAGAGCTAAGGCATTGAATTTACTTATTGTAAATAATATAGCAAATATGAAATTAAGCCAAAAATAAATACTTTGACTTTCCAGGTCAAACAAACGAATTCGACTTCAACATTCACACGATTTCTAAAAGAGTAAACTGCGGTTTTCGTCCCCGTGGTTTGTCAAAAACTGCAGTTTTAGTCCAATAGTTTCAAATTTGCGATTTTCGTCACTATGGTTTCATTTCACTTGCAATTAAACCAGACCCCACAAACCGTTAAGTCTGGTCGTTAAGCTCACCAGCGTGCACCACATGTGAGGGGCATTTTTGTCCTTTTCTCCCCAAATAAACCCCAGCCCCTCACGTGAGAGAGGTTGCAAATTAAGGCTGGGGTTTATTTGGGGAGAAAAATTGACAAAACTGCCTGTCACGTGAGGTGCATGCAGATGGGTTTAACGACCAGACTTAACGGGGTTAGTGGGGTCTGGTTTAATTTCAAGTGAAATGAAACCACAGGGACGAAAAATCGCAAATTTGAAACTATTGGACTAAAACAGCATATTTCGACAAACCAAGGGGGTGAAAATCGCAGTTTACTCTTTCTAAAACAATATTTTGCTCCATAAAAGGTACTATGAGCTGAATATTTTAAAAATATACCTTTAAGCAACAAAAGCATATGAATTTTGATTTAAAAAAAGTAATCAATTTGACCATGAAAGTCAAAATGTACATTTTTCTTCTAAGAACCAAGACATGTTTGACCATAACAGTCAAAATGTACCACTCTGTCTAAAATTGAGCCATTAAATTTACTCATAAGAATATACTTTGACTTTACAGGTCAAACAAAATGAACTCAACTTCAACATTGGCATTTGACACGACTTCTAAAACATCCAAAACAATAGTATGATAACCACATGCCCCAAAAAAGTACTAGGAGCCGAATGGTTTCAAAATATATATTAAGCAACAAAAGCATATGAATTTTGATTTCCAAAAGTAATCAGTTTGACCATGAAAGTCAGAATGTACCTCCAATGACTGCCCTCAAAAGTCCTGAAAAACACACGGGTCCTATCCGTATCAACCATATTTTCAACCCAAGAAGCCCAAGTGTTTAACGCTGTCGTATAAGCCGCCATTGTCGACATTCCAAGTTTTAACCTTCCATTAACCTTAAAATAAAAACCCCTATCCAAATACATTTCATTATAACATTCACAAAAAAACATAATATTAATTTATTAACCCCCCCCCCCCCCCACCCCCCCAAAAAAAAACTTACATTTCAAAAAGCTTTGCGCGATTCCACCAATGACCCGTATTAAACACAAGAATATCCGAATCAACCCATTTCGAACTAACACCATCCAACTCATCAAGCTTAATCGTCGACCGAACCCTCTTCGGCGCATGTCTCGGAACCGACCCAATTCCCACCAAAAACACCGACCGATAAAACTCAACCGTAAAATTATGCAAACTAAACCTCACACCCAAATACCTAATCTTTTTACTAATCTTACTCCCATTAACTTCATAAACACTCGTCTTATCATCCACACCGGTCATAAGCAAACATATCATCGACTCCCATTGCGTCCTACTCAACGAATCACCGACAAACACAACCCGCTTCCCATGAAGCTTTTCTAAAACCACCCCAACATCAAACCGAACAATCTCGCAACTTTTCGGGTTCCACCGCCACTTAACATACATATTATCTTTCCTACCATTACCTAAACAATTAAAACTAGTTTCAGCAAATGGGCATTGGGATGCATTGTATAAAGGATAACTATCATCAAGAACCCAAGATCCATCATAAAGATCACAAAAGTTTGAATCTTTATTATTATTATTCTCTTTATTATAATCTTTAAAATCATGGGTCATATTTTCTTGAATCTTTATAATAATAATAAACCCACAAGCTACAATTACAGCTAGTGTGATGAATGAACAATAAACCCTAAAAATATATCTTTTACGAAATACCCATTTGGAAATTGAAGGTTTGAGATGCAAAATTGGACTCCAATTGGTTCGATTGAGCATTTGGGTTGATCCAAGATTTGATTTTTTGCAATACCCAGAAATGGATTTGTGAAATTGAAGCTAGAACTGAAGTGGGTTTTCAAGGGATTGAGGTTTGGTTGAGTCTTGAATGAAACCCAGATGTTAGATCAAGTGTAGTTGTTGTGAATGAATGAGTGATTCAATGTGTTTTGAGTAGTAATGAATGCTTTCAAATGGTAGTAGACTGGTAGCTAGATGAGATCAAGAAGTTAATAAATCATAATTTTGTGTTGGTGTTTTGGAAATCTTTAATTGTTTATTTTATGTTGACATATCTTTTTTTTTTATGCTGACATATCTTTTTTTTTCTTCTTTCTGAATGACGACTTTCTTGCGTTTAGAATTTGAGCGTCCCGTTGTCTCACTTTGGCAGACTATGCTCTCTTAATCGGTCTCAGCAGTGAAGTTTGGACAAGAACGTCGGGGGGTCGACTCAAAATGTATTTAAAAAATGGTAAACGAGGGGGGCTGGGCTCAAATTTATGGCCGAAAACGGGTAATGTATACTACTTATATAAAATTTCGGGCGGAAACAGCTAAATTTACACTACTGCGCGAAAATAGGGGGGGTCGGAGCCACCCCAGGCCATCACCGTGTTTTGCCCTGATCGGGCTCACGTTGGCTTTTAGAGTTTGACTTGGGCGTTTTTCCGGAAAACCATATCGCTGCTGCCACTTAACATTCGTTGTGCCACCACAAGAGCATAACTCTATGTTGTAACGCACAGTAAGACTAAAACCCGAGTGGGATCGGAATTCGAACTGATAAACTTTGCACAAGGTCTAACTCAAATATTTTATTTGTCAATATCCATCCAAAGTGTCACCAGTGAGAATCAAATTTGAATCTTCATTAGAGAACTCAAACCTTCCTGTTACTATACCACAAGTTAGATATCATGATCATAATAAATAATTTTGTGTTGGTGACTTTCGGAAATCTTTGATTGTTTATTATAGTTGACAAGGTTACTATATATTATCTTGTTTTGATGTTATTAAATATTTAGTGTGATGCAACGAGAACACAATTACAAACACGGATAATCACCTAATATATTAAGTTTTTTAAGCTAAGAAAACAACAATCGCGGTGGTATACATAAATTAAGAGAACAAAATGTTTGTTTTTTAATGAAATTCTTTTAAAAATATATTAATGTAAGAAAAAATTATTGGCATCTACAATTCACGGGGAAAGTTGGGTTAAGAATTAAACTAAAAGAAATATGTGGGTAAAGATGACGGAAAAAAAATTTAAGTGTTCATTTAAATAACTAAAAGTTAAGTAAAGTCAAGAAAAGGAGCCAAATGTATG
This sequence comes from Bidens hawaiensis, assembly GCF_021521415.1. Lineage (NCBI taxonomy): Eukaryota > Viridiplantae > Streptophyta > Magnoliopsida > Asterales > Asteraceae > Bidens > Bidens hawaiensis. The sequence continues at coordinate 10,950 of NW_027506015.1, read as the reverse complement.
TCAATTACCCAAAAACAAACACAGACCGACTGATAAACTGATTACATGAACACGGTCCATTTAACACGGTTGAATATAATTTGTTCAGTAATGCAAAATGACAAGACGAGAATGAAAAACTCATTAACTAGGTTTAATGGATGGAACGAATCATCAATGGAAATTGGGATGATATGTGTAGGTACTAAGTAGCGGCTAGTTTTGTTAGTGCATATTTTAAAAACTGTAAAATTAAAAAGTTAAAACATATTTAATTGTGTCATAAACAGGTTAGGCCGGTTTAAACATTTAACCAGACTTAGTCAAAATAACTTCGTGTAGTTAACATGTGGCATCCTTTTGTTTTAGGATTTTCAGTTACATTTTACTTTTATATCACACTTTACTTCACATGTGTATTTTCGGCGATACAAATTTACTTTGGAAATCAATGATTTTGAAAATAACATGGTGTTTACATGCATTGTCCTTGTCGCGTTATCTGTCATTGCAGTCGTAGTTGCTATGTTATTCATGTCCATGTCTCAACTACAGAACTACTTAGTTGGGATATGCACTGTTTTCAAATTTATTGGTGGTTTCTCGGCATTTCTCGCTCCTTTCTCACTTGCTTGGTGAATGTTCTTCCCCCAAAACACAACTTGATCATTTTTTTGCTAGCGTGTGTGATGCTTGAGATCGTAGTTACATGTTTCTATTTGAATGATCAACAACAAGAGAAATCGTCTATTTGGAAGATCAACAACATGTATCCAATGCATATCACTTAATCACATAATTGATGTATATCTAAAGAAACAAGAAAAACCGAGCGACCTGGAAGCACAAAAACTCATCCAACATGACGAGAACAATCATTCTTGATTTAATTACTTGCAAGTTTTTTGACGTGATGCGGTTTTCACTTCATGACCTCCAAGTTTCAAGAAACTTGACAATGCTATGATACATGACAATGTTATGATACACAAGGTGTAGATTTAAAGGATGGTTATTTGTAGTATAAGTAGATAATGTTATGATACATGACTTCCAAGTTTCAAGAAACTTGATTTCACTCTCATATTAAGTAATTTTATTATTATTATTATTATTATTATTATTATTATTATTGTTATTATTATTATTTCATAGAATAGTAACGAACTTTGGAAAGTATCTCAGTTATGTCACTGGTGTAATTGTTTGTTCTATTTAGGCCACTAAGTTTTGTTTTATGTTTCAATGATAGGTTTTTTATCTAAATAGGAGGTAATTTAAGTTTCTTTTTTTTCAAATTAATAAAAAAATAACATAAATAAAACAAAGTAATCCATTCTATGTATTTAAGTTTGTTTTTAATATAAAAAATTTTAAACGGATTTTAAAATACTGCAAACAAAATTTCAAATTTCGCCAAAAAAAAAATTAATAGCAAAAATGTTTTTAACGAATTTTAAAAAATTGCAATTTTTTTTTTAAATTTGCCAAGAAATTTAAAAAATGGGAAAAAGAATATAAAAAATCTTGTAAAAAAACTACTATTTTTTATAAAAACTAAGAAAAATACTTAGATGATATTCATAAAAGCGCATTTTAAGTATATATTTACAAAAGACTACACCAAATAAATCTTTTAATTATATAATGCTCAAACGAATCAAAATACATCAAAACCTTTACCTTACTAACAATCTCGTTTTACCCTCAATGATCCGTAGCATTATTTTTTTAGTAGTTATGAGTGTTAGGCAATTTATTGATCGGACTTCAAAGAAGCTGTTGGTAACATGCTTAAGTATATGAAATTAAAGATGAAAGAATGCATTTTTTTCACAAAGAAGTAGGTATACTTTCCCAGTAAAACCAAAATTAATTGGTAAGTAGTTGCATCCATCAAATACACCTCCTATCATTGTTGTGATACCTAACATCATCACATCCAAAAGACACACCCAAACGTGTGAAACTAGTCCAAAAATACACCTAAACGGGTCAAAATACATCAAAATAAATGGGTCAAAATACACCAAGATACAACCAAACGTGTGAAACTAGTCCATAATTCACCAAACGAGTCAAAATACACCAAAAAACACCCAAACGGGTCAAATCACCTAATCTTCCATCTCGCGAGTCACACTTGTTGACTCTACTTTTTTATTTCTTCCTCTTGGTCTTGCCACCTTTGGTTGTGGGTCTTTTTTCTCTTTTGTGCAAGACCTAATGTTATGTCCAACTTCTAAACAATTTTGACAAGTCATTTTTCTTCTAGTTCCAACTTTTTGGTTGTGGGTCTTTTTTCTCTTTTGTTTCTCGTAAACTAGTTTCTGGAGTTTTAAGTATTTTTTTGAAATATCTTTTTGCAATCCAAGAATATGTAACAAGTGAACCCAAATGAAACTTCCTTGAGCATGTGTGGTTATCATTTAATGATTTTATTTGAAAAGAATCATCACCTTTAATCCTAGAGGCCCAAAGCCGAAACGGACACTTCCACACTTTCTTTTTTCGCCCATTCCCATCGTCTTCAATTTCTTCTGTCCCGCATCTTACTAACAGCCTAGTATGGTCGTTTACCGTGAATACTAATTGGTGACCATTTGCAACCCCATAATCAATTAACATGTCTTTCAGTTGCACAGGACTCTCAAATTTCATTAATAATATAGGCTTCGCCAACTTCCAATCCATATTAGGATCATAGAAAGGATACACAACATCTACATCCTCATAATCATCATCCTCAACATCTTTTCCATATTCTTGTTCACTTCCACTCCAATCTTCAACAGAACTAACATCATCTTCATTCTCGTCATCGTTGTCGAAACAAAGTAAATTCAAGAAAGGATCATTAAAATTAACATCATCATTATCATGTAAAATATCTTCTATGTTCACCTGACAAAGTAAATACAATAAGGGATCATTAATTAATTAAAAAAGTATTACATACCAATAGATATATAGTTATAAAAACACATAAAGATGACTAAATATTATAAAGACAACCACTTAATTAAGGTGATTAAATATTGCTATAGCAAAATTGTTGTGTTTTAAAATCTCAATATGAAATATTCAGGTCATGGTGCAACTTGACGATAAAAAAATCTAATTTATATATGAAGAAAAGTTAAAATAGCACACCTCTCTATTTGTGTTTTGAATTGGAAATGAAACGAGGTCGACATCCTCAACAGTTGTTACTAAGTTAACACCTGGTTCTTTAGTAGACATCAGTGTTAAACCAACCTGTTCAACCACCAAAAAGCACAAAAGTCATCTTCCACACAAAAATACCACAAGTGAAACACCTAACAAAAAAAACTTGTTTCTTACTTTCGAGACCTGCTGCAAAAAATTTAAGCCTTTGACTTTTGTCGACAATTTTGAAATTCTTTAATAACCATAAAACACAAAACCAATGGAATAATAGTTTTTCAGTCGGCCGCAAACACAAAACCAATGGAATAATAGGTTGTTTCTTACCTGGTCTAATTTAAATAATCCTTTGCTACCCTGATTGGTAAACAACTTGTTTCGGTGGTAGGAGTTGGACGCCGATAGATTAAGGATCGATGGATGGTAGGGTTTGATGGTGGGAGATGTAACTGCAACATGAATCGTCACTTTGTTTTACTTATGTTATTTTTTTATTAATTTGAAAAAAGAAAACTTGAATTACCTGCTATTTAGGTAAAAAACCTATTATTAAAACATAAAACAAAACTTAGTGGCCTAAATAGAACAAACAATTACACCATTGACCTAATTGAGACACTTCCAAAAGTTGGTTACTATTCTATGAGATAATCCCTTATTTAAACGACAAACAAAGAAAAGTTATAAAAAAGAAACGCTAGCAAGAAGCTAGACTTGCTAATTGTATTGGCGTATTGCAAAAGACTTCTCAAATAACTTACTGGTCGAGCAAACGGTATTAACAAAAATCCAAACAATATGTGAACTTTAGTATAAGAAAATACTGCACAATGTCCCGATTCAACTCATTCTAAAACCATAAAACAACTTCAAAACTTTCCAATATTCTTTCGTTTTGGTTGATTTTATCATCGTCTGAAAGCATGTATAACACATAAAAATTAACACACTTTTTTTAACATGCCCTGATTATTTTATAAAGAAAAATAAGCTAAAGATGGATAATGAAATCTTTGGAGGTGTCTTACAATAAACACAATCTACAACTCTACAACCTTAACACTGGTTTCAAGACAAGTTTCTTAAAACTTCAAAGATATGTACTACAAGTACCATTACCTACCAAAACAATACACTTTTTTTCTACTACAAATATCAATTCACTTGATTTCATATTTTACATCAAACCAACCTCAAAAACCACAAACTTTAACCTGTCATCAAGAACACATAATGAAGACAGTCATATTCGTGGTTTTTATTTCGTTCGGATGTGTTCTCTTTCTTGCACCCATATTGTTTACTTTGTGTTACTTCATGAAGAAATGGAAATGCAGTAAAACGACTGAAAAAAATGAAATGGTGCATGTTGACGAGCATTTGAAGATGAGCGAGAATATTTTGGAGGCTCCGAATGGTATGAAAACTGTGGCTATCACCATTGATGATGATTTGCATGTTCATGAAGAAGAAGAAGAGGCTACCAAGAATGAGAAGGTTGGAAAGAGTAGTGGTACAACTTCTCAAGCTTGAAGTTGAATATGATTGTGTATGTAATAATAATAATATGGCAATTTGTTGAGTATGAAATAAATACAAATATTGCAAGCATTATATATGGCTTATGAGGGGTCTTTACAAGTTAAGTAGTGTAATTTAGAACTCTTATATATCGTGAGAACTAGAGAACTCGTCTCAGTCACCTAATTTTCGTGGCTCAAAAGAATAGTGACATGTATGCCACATGTAACATCATGTCTCTCATAAACACATAATTAGTGATGTATCCCAAAATGTGAGTATGATGATGACAAATACGAAGAATCTCATATAAGATTTTGATGATGCTCACATTTACTATGATTTTAATTAACTCGTTCAAAACAAATGATATTTACATGAAATTGAATACTAACCAAAGTATTAATTTCAGTCATAATAATCAACACTCTAAATTTAATCAAGATATATAACGAATACAAACAAACACTTTAAAATGAAAACTAGTTTATTAAAAAGGTTTATGATGATTATCTTTGTGAGTTAAGAATCTTTTATTGACATGTGTTACGCGTTTTCACTTGTTCATATACGAGCCAGTCATACAAGTTATCGTATTATCAACCCCACCCCCACCAAAAATAAAAAAGAAAAAAAAACCCACCCACCCACCTCCATCTTTTGGTTTTACATTTTCAATTGTTTTAAGTTTTATTAATGGAATGTTGGTTTTAAATAATCCCAACCATGTTCTATTGACAAACAACAGCCCTAACGTCCTCTTGGTTGGTGACAGTCCCAACTAAAAGTGCATTGTTTATAACGGTCCGTGACTAACGAAGGACTAACTCCGTTAGTTACAGGTTACCGAAAAAACGTGTGTGGCCTAAACTGAGACAGGAGTAATCTTTTAGTTTGGTCAAAATAACCAGCACTCTAGACTTAATTAAGATAAGTACTGAAAACCAACAATCTAAAATAAAAAATAGTTTACTCAAAAAGTTTTATGATAATTATTTTGGTAAGTTATGGCGAATCAGAAAGGCATGAGAAATCGAAGTGAAAAAGAGAAGATAACAGCTAATTGATCGGTTCAGAGATCAAAAGAAAAGGCACCGAGAGACACGCGAGTGATCGTATGAACATATGCATATTCCTTCTAACTTGTTTAATGCACTTGTACATGTGTTTTTTGTTACCAACACATGTTCATACTTCATACCATGAGATTTGTTATCTACAAATGTGCATATATACCATATTTGTTAATAACTCATATCATTATGTTATTATTTGGAGCATAGATCCTAAAACTAAACACTTATGTCCTATTTCCTTTTCATTTTGTTGTTAAAATAAGTTATTAGGAGTATAAGACTAGTTTATGTACTAGCATGATTTTATTATCTGTGTTTCAAAATATAATATATATGTTTTACTTTATGAACAATTTACTACTCTACAAGTTTAACTTTGGCTTCAAGACAAGTTTCTTGAAACTTAAAAGACATGTACTCTATTCTTCCAAAATAATCACATGTTTTCTCTACTACAAATACCAATCCACTTAATGCCATTTTTCACATCAAACATTCCAACCCATCTATAACACACACAAATTTTAACCATTCTCATCAAGAAAATTCGATGAAGACAGTGATATTCGTGGTTTTTATTTCGTTCGGATGTGTTCTCATTCTTGCACCCGTACTGATTACTTTGTGTTACTTCATGAAGAAATGGAAATGAAGCAAAACGACTGAAAAAAATGAAATGGTGCATGTTGACGAGCATTTGAAGATGAGTGAGAACATTTTGCAGGCTCCAAATGGTATGAAAACTGTGGCTATCACCATTGATGATGATTTGCATGTTCATGAACAAGAAGAAGCCACCAAGAATGAGAAGGTTGGGAAAAACAGTTGTACAACTTCTCAAGCTTGAAATAATATAATATGATTGGTATATTTAATAATGTGGCAATTTGTTGATGATTTGAAGTAAATATTGTTGCAAGAAGCATTATATGTGAATCATTATATTTAGAAAAGTTATTAATTCTACACTCTATGAGTTGCGAGAACTTGAAGAACTAAACTATTAAACCATTTAATCATTTTATCAATGGTTTAAAAGAATAATGATATTTAAGTGACAAGTCAAGATTAAATAGAATATATCAGGATAGTATATGTATTATAAGACTGTAACGCTACAACTCATTCTTCCCATATGCATGTCTAGTCAATTGTTTACAATTTTTTTTTATCATTTTGGAACATGAGTTGGGAGCAAAAGAGCATATGATTTAGCTTTCTCTATGTTCAAATCTCAAAATAGTGTTCTATAACCATAATCAAATAAATGTGATCAAAATACTTACCAATAGGTAAGCATGAAAGGTGACATAGCCATAATAAATATCAATACTATGCAAAGAAAATAAATAAAAGATGACCTTTTTCCATGTTGTTAAGAAAATTGTTGTCTAATGTAAGATGATATTCTGAATAATTAATGGTTAATCCTTGTGATTAAGAGAAAAACACCCCAAAGTGCATATTAATCTATTTCTTGATCTTAGCATGTTCATCCACATTTCCACCGCGACTTCTTAATCAAGGATCAACGTTTTCGCTAATTATAACCCATTTGTTGTGGAGGGTATGGGTACCCTCCTGGTTGGTTTGTGGGAGGATACTAGGCCTGTCCAGTACCATACTGGCCACTAGGGTAGTTTGCATACCCAGGTGGCTGATGGTACGCCACCCCCTGATATGTAGCCGTTGGAGGATGAGAACTGCCACCATCCTGAGCCGTGGAAGCTTTTTCCCTAAATCGGTAGGAAAAAGTAAACGTCCCAACGGCTTTTCCACGCATGGACTGCACCTGGTAATCCACCACGTGCTCGGTCCCACCAGAGGTTGTCTCGAGAAGCTCACGGATCGGGATAGATACCTCACCGATGTCCTTTATCACCCCATGCGCGGTGTTGTCGTATGACAAATAAGAGATTCGTCGTTTCGATGGCTGACTCCTCCACCGGAAATTTAACCCGGTGGTTCCATTTAGGGTTCCTCCCACGAGCCGAATGCGTCTTCTTTTCAACGATTGAATTCCCATTTATTAATGAAACAACTACATACACTTTCATCCTGAAGAACAAGAAGAAATTTTTCAAACCACTTGCTGAGATCACAGTAATATCCAATGGACTATGATTATCCATATGGTTTGTGTTCAACAAATTAATAAATATAATCTTTGTATAATTTACTTTTTTATTGTTTCTTGATTTTTTTTATAAAACTTGAACCATACAATTAAATGTAGGTTCAAGGTACGAAAAAGAACAAGAAACATGGTTGCTAATTTGGGTTTATTGTGAAGGAATTGAAGGTGGTAAGTTAGGTTATTAGACACGGTAGAAGTGAAGGCTAGGAAGGTTTAAGAGAGATGATATGAAGGATGGAAGAGAGTGATTAATGGATCACCATTGGTTTTGTTAACTTACATGCAAAGTTACATAAAATGTATAAGAAAATACAATAACTTCATATGTAAATAGAATTAACAATCCCCTTGTAGTACATAAACTTAAACATTCGGTAAACTGTTCAGCGTAAAATTCGTTTATAAGTTTATGAACACATGTTTCATTTGTTTGTTTGTGTTTATGAACATTTGTTTACGTTTGCGCGTTTAAGTCAACTTATGTTTGTTTGTTTACACTTGTTCATATATGTCTGCTAGTTTAGGTTTGTTTAAGAACCTTCGTTTATATATATATTCCTTGAACATTTTTAGGCTTATTACAATTTAGTCTACTCAATATTGAACAAATGAGTATCACCGAGGGAAATATTCTGTCGCTAATTACTAAGGAAATACTCATAAAATAGTTTAAAAGTTTTTTTTAAATGATGTATCATTTAAAATTTTTGACATTTTGGAGGGAGAGCGTTACCAATGAAGATTCCTTCAGTAATCCGCTTTCGTTTTCTGATAAAATTTCCACCTATTACTTTTAGGTGAATGTGTATATGTGTGTTTAGGGGGGGGGGGGGGTGGGGGGGGGGGGGGGGTTGCTGGCTAACGTTTTTGTTTATGCTTCTCATGTTTTAAGAACATCCCTTTCATTTTTTCCTTCCCAGTTTGCTACACCATCACCGCCAACACCCACCGCCGCCTTCTCAAGACAACTACTACATGGATTTAGAGGCAAGTAACCTCATGCAACATTTTTGTGTATCACATTGCACAAAGTTCGGTGACATTTCTCTTTCGACTATATGATCATGCTTGTTGATAAGACACCTTTACACACTTAGTAACACAAATCAACTATAGTAAACTATTATAATAAAATTGAGTGTCACATTCTACAAAGATCGGCAGCCCATAAGGCAATTTTTTATTAGTCTAGATGACTAGATATAAATTGATCAATTATATAAGTCGAACATGGTATCAATAATAATAATAATAATAATAATAATAATAATAATAAGTAATAAATAATGGCCAAGCGAGAGATGTGAGCAAAGATGTCATGACCTTGTTGAGTACAAATTAATTACAAATCAGTCCCTGGACTTCCATCATATACCATGTTAGTAACACTCGTATTAGTTTGTGTATTGTCACGGGTTATGAGTTCAACTTATTATTTTTTGTGTCTTTTAATCCACACTTCACCCATTTGTAATATATAAATGTACAACTTGTAAAATTAAAAAAATGATTTTAATATGAAACACATGTTTCATTTATTCAATTTGTGTGTTACATGGGATTCTAACGTAGTTAATTAACATACTAGTAGACAAATATAATGAACATGTCCAAAGTACAACATGTCTTAGCAACCTCTGCCAATCATATGGGAGTTGGGTACGACTCTGGTATGCAGAAGTAGACGAGAGACTATAGGAGGGTTAATTCGCTACATGATTCAAAACATGGCATCAGATTAATCAGTTTTGAGTTGTTTTATTCAACTCATTTAAACAAATTATTTTCGGGTTGATATGTTTAACCCGTATAATTAGAAATGACATATACCAATATGTTTTAACTCATTTACTCCAACCCGTCAACCAACTTGACTCATTGTATATGGGTAACACGATAAGTGTTTTGAGTTAGGGTTGGAAGTTTTTAAACATGTATAAATATATGTATATTGTTATGGTTAAGGTTTAAACGAATCAACATGTAAACGCTATAATTCACTGACCCGCCATGATTTTTACTGTTGTATCTCTTCTTTTATAACCTTGTTGGATGCATTGAATGAAAACGATGCATGACCTAATTTAACAATTTGATATTTCTGGCAACTTGTGTGGAAAACTTTTTAATCGTACAACAATTTGATGGGATATGTCCTTAAAAACAAAACAATTAAAATTATTAACAAAAGAAAAAAAAAGTAACCACTTATATATAATGATGATTTTTCACAATTGTGTCTATAACTAGTGGAATTTATCCGCATGTTGTGTCGACGAAAATTCAGCATATGTATAAACATAAAATTTGATCAAATAAAAGTTATAAACATAAAGTTGCTACAATTACGTTGTGTCTACTAGTTAAAAGAAGGGAAAAAAAGCGTAAATTTTTACATTTCTAATTAATAAAAAATAAAAACTATGAATGAATACGTGAATTGCTATTATTTACTATGAAGTGTTTGAAAAACAATAAATAAAGCAACTTGGATTTAAAAAAATTTAACTATTACCAGTTATTGAGAATAATTCATATTAACGGTGTGACCAATGGTATTTCTAATCTTAACTTTCATTGTTAAAAGCAATCTCACTTTAATGAAAAAAATAACCCTTTATAAAACAATTCTACACTTTATTTTAATTAAAATACTATGAATTATATTAAGACGACATATACGAAAGTTAAAGCATACACTGATACACTGCTACTTTTCTATTAAAAGAGCTTATTCTTAGCAATTAAAATGAAAGTTAAAAATGTTATCAGTAGAATTACCAATTTATCGATTATCATCAATCAACTGTATATAGATTTGATTATTAAAAATTAATTAATTTATTAATAACTTCATATGAACACATTTTAATTTATCGTTCAAAAAAAACACATTTTAATTTCAAAACATAATATCTTGTTGAGCTTTAAATAAAGCAATGAGCATTGAACCCACTTTGACGTGACGGTGGGCCATGGAATAAGGCAATAATGAACGTTTCAATGCCAACATATTAATCTGGGAACTGTTTTCTATTTCTTAATAATACAATTGCCTTTGTTTTGTTT